>NW_015150476.1:315509-327722 GCF_000732505.1 Cyprinodon variegatus | reverse complement strand
TTTCTTTCTTTCTTTCTTTCTTTCTTTCTTTCTTTCTTTAAATATAGCATTAAACAGAATATATCGGTATGCACCTCTCAGCATGGTTTAAGTGATTGCATTAGATGCAGGGGATGACATGTTTGTTTCAGGAAGGGTATCTGGTGTAAAAACGTTGTCAAGTCTGTTAGTGAGTCAAACTGACTCGCCGTGGCGACCACTGAATAAGAGAGCACCTGAGCGGGAGCAGCTGAAAAGACACAAACATGCATTTTTTTTTTTTTGTGGTTGGTGTAAGGATAAGTATTTGTATTAAGAAATTTGATATTTGATATATATTCAGTATTTTTATTAAATAATAATAATTAATATATATATTAAGCACAATATAATATAACATAATATAACATCTAGAACAACACATTACAATTGTGCCAATTCAAGCCCTTTCTTTTGCTTTTACATTTATAATTGAAGAATATTAACAACCTCAACCACTACCACATAGTTTCAGCTTTTATGGGTAAGTAATACTACCTCCTTTGCTCTTCCCTCACCCTACTGAATAACTTTAAACACCATATAGTTACAGCTAAGAATGGGGTCAGGGAACGAAAAAAGATCCAGCCTTGATAAGATCTTTGTAATGGAGAAGCCTAATTGCTTTAGGTTAGACAGACAGTAGCAACACTTTTTGCTGTTTGTAACTTACCATATTAAATATGATTTCACTTCATTGTGATTATTCTAACGATGGATTTAAGAAAAGCTTTTGAGCCAATAAAGGCTTTTTTAAAAGATGGGATCATGTTTATCTTCCCTTTTTTTGCAGTACGGCCTATAGGGCTTAAAGATAACTTATATTTGCTGCTGTATTTTTAGCATCTGTCTGCTATCTGCTGTATATAGCTCTTGAAATATTGAAAAATCAAGCTCCTAGCCATTTCTTTTTTCAATATACAACATTATTGACCACCCTAACCTTAATTCCATGGTGACATCATCCTCATCATTGATCCTACGCTAATGATTTATCATTTCTTTCTCTCTTTTTCATGCGAATGAACTGAAATGAAATCAACAGAAATAAACTGCCCATCTTTTTTCAAACAGAGCCATTTCTCCGCCATCTGTTCGCCAACATAAATCAGGGATTGTTGATGTAAACCTCCTCCTTCCTGAAGCAAACCTAATCCCCCCCCTCACACAAACACACACACACGCTTGCACCCCGTCTCCCCTGCCCTCTAAATCATTTGTGCATATTAATGTCCTATGCACCACTACCAGCCAGAACCGATCAATATGCAAAACATGCAAAAATATAAAACCAAGGATTTCTTTTCATGGAAATGTTTACAAAAAAAGACATATCAATAGAGCTGAGCTCAGAGACCATGAGATGAAACTATGTCCTTTCAATCTTTCAATCAAAGTATATTTCAATCTTTGAAATGTACTTTGTAACTTTGCAGATAATGTCAAGGTTTATGATATTTCTGCTGCTTAATATTAGAAAGGAAACAACACCTCTTTTCCAGCTCTGCTCTGCTGATGATCTCCAATAAACCATTGTTCATTTCCAGGTCCAGTGCTCACAGCTCTCTCTTTCCTGTACAGATGTTTTCCTATTAGTCCACCATCCAGTACTGGTTCCTTACACCAGGAATTAAAACTAGCCGGGCCTGATCGGGCACAGAGAACAGAGGAGAACAGGATAGACAGATACAGAGAAGATGAGAGGGAAGCTTTACTGGATCAAAAGTCTTTTTCATTAATATTATTAGACCTTGAAAAGTAGTTTATAATTTTCTAAACTTTTTATTCAGTTTTCCTAAAAGTGTTGTTTCTTGCTTGTTTTTTTTTATTAAGAAAAACTATTATATCCCATCTTGTTTTTGGCTCGGTTTTAACATGTTGGACATATTGTAGCAGCCTCACAAAACATTAAAACAAAACTTTGAGATACAATAGTTCAAAGCAACATCTGGACAGATACAGTAAGTCTGCTGTGAAACAGGAGCTGGATTTTAATGAAAGCAGATGGCTCACGGGATTATAAAATGCAGACACAGATGTGTGCACCCAAGAGACACATAAGAACTGATAAAAGCAAGAAGAAGAAAAGCACTGCAGAAGGTTGACAGTGCTTGAACAGGTCTGTGTTCTTTTCACAATTAGGTTAACATATAAAGGGAGAGCCAAGGAAAAAGAAATGGTAGTTAAATGATATTAGTTCAATTATATACTTATTTTTCTTTCTTAGATTTATCCTTTCCAAACTCTAGGTTTAAAGAATTTCTGAAACTGATCTTTTTAACAGATAAAAACTTAACTACAGAGGCTGATAAATATCCAAATGTACAACAAACATTCTTTTTTTTTAATAAATGTAACATTTTAGCATATTAAACTAGTTATATTAAACTATTTATACCTAAAGTTTAGTTCAATACTCCCAGCCGAACTTTGTGTGGAAGTTTCACTGAGCTGTATCTTGACATACAGCTTTGATTAAACTTTCACTAATTAAAGCCTTCCTCATCTTATTAGCCTGACTAATTGATTTAATTTGTCTTAGCTTAGCTATTGGCTGTGACCTCTACTTAGTTAATGAATTAATTGATTTAACCGAAGTGCATCTGAAGGTTCGAAAGAGGATTCTGACTTGTTGCCTGTTTAATCTTGCTCAATCTAGAAAACTCATTTGGCTATGCTGCCACAAAGAAAACTTAGAAATGAATCTATTTTCAACAACTTAAAGCAGGACTTTCAATGTTCTGTTATGCAAGAGAAAATAAGAGGAACTTATGTGACCACGATGCGTGATTATAACCTGCAAACATCTTTTATGAGATTTAAATCAAGCCTAAATTAACAGCTCCTGCTTTATTGATATCATTTTTCTCAGTAATGCTAAGAGACATGAGGAGCTTCCTTGGGATGGAGGCAGTTATTAACATAATGTAGGGTAAGGACGCTGCAGTCAGATTTTGGCACAATTTAAGACCATTTGGAGCATTAATAAAGCTAAAGTTGTTCTTATTTAAAGAAGGAAATAATATGGAAGCTGGGGTTTGTTCAAATGTGCCTAAATATTTGGCTTGGTTGCATGCTGCTCTTTAGTGGGTTGTAAAGTACTGCTGACTTTAGTTCAACCTTGAACAAATACCTCCCTCTAGTGGAATAAATAGGTACTTCCTATCCTGCTATCAATATTCTACAGAAACCATTAGAAACAAATTAAGTGGCCTTGTAATTTATAAAACATTCAATAACCTTCTTATAGAAGATCAGACATACTTTGAAAGACTAGAAGAAGTTATTTTATGATTTTCTACTTAAGAAAATTCTAACTCCATTCATAAACACAACATAGAAATTCAGCTCAATGTAAACATTTTCTCAAGATTACCCACAGATTAGTCAAGCTTCTTTTTAACCTTATTTGCTCTATTCCTGTTTGGTGCAACTGCTTTTTATTCACATAGTTTAAGGTGTTAGACTTATGTAATTTCTGGTAATCTAAATAAGACCAACTTGCTGTTGATGGTTTGCGTTTCAGTGTTTTAGGAGTAGCTGATCTCCTGATATATTCACATGCAACCATCTCTTGGGTTTATAGAAAGCGGTCTCAAGAGAGAAACTATCAAGGGAGTTCCAAGATAGAGGTGAAATAACAGAGTCAATAATGCCTCAATACAACCAATTTATTCCAAACTATATTTGAACAGTTTTTTTCAGACCAAGTGCTTCTTCTGTCTTCCAGGAAAAAGAGGAAACAATTTACAAAGGCTTATTAAATTTGAATGACACGAATTAAATCTGTTGGGTCAGAATTCAGTGCAAATTACAAAAAAAGTATAGATCCTTTATGTATTTTACTAACGCTTAAGGAAGCTGTTCTTGTAATGGGGTAGGGAATATTTCCCGACCAGTACTGCTGCTCAAATGCACCCAGCTCAAATCATGGTAAACTGGTTTGTTGAACATGACAATGAGTTCACTGTACTCAAAAAGCCTCCACAGTAGCCAATAAAGCACCGTTCAGATGTGATGGAAATCCTTTATCTATAGGTTCAAGTGCATAATGCTATCATCTGATTATGAATTCAAATCTATACTGTGAAGTGTTAATTATGTCCAGAAATAAAGCTTGATTATCAGAGTAATGTGACTGAGGCCTTTTATGAAGAAAATTCTGTGCTCAAACACGCCTAGAAACAAGATGTTTTATGAAAAAATATTTATAAAAGGAATATCATGCACACAAATATTAGATTTATTTATAAAATCTGCAATACAAAATGGCAAATTTAAATGACAGAAGTTGTAAGCATTGTTCAAAGGCGCTAGAAAATAAACACAACAGGTAATACCTTACAATACCATGGACACCATGGTAGTTTACTGGGAAAACATATCCGAAACGTATCTATATGTTTGATGCAGGACATGTCAGTTGCGAATTGCAACTCTTAGACTGGAGTCTTTAAGAAAAAATTTACTGAAATACTCAATCTTGATGAAAACAGCCATTCAGGTTAAATGATCGGAGCTGACTTGGCTCAAATTATCATGGAGCAAATTCCATTAATGAAGCAAACATGGATTAATGTATCAAGCCTCAGTGACACCTTTATGTGTGTTTGATTAAACATTCTGAGGTTTGTTTTTCTAATTTTGCATAATACACCTTTAAATTCTTGCCAATGTGACCCAGCACACTATTAACAACCGTAATAAACTTTTTTTTTTTTTTTTTTTTTTAGTGTGTGCATTTACTTTGACTTATGGTCACCTGCTGCCATCTGGCTTGCTGACAGCCAGTGGAGATGTAATCCTTCTTCTAGCTCATAAATCGGACTAGTGGAGGTTATATGATATACAGGGAGAAGCACACTCACAGTATGAGGACATGCACAAGTCCACACATTCTGCAACCTTGTGTTGGTTTACAGATGCATAAGTAGTGATTCACACATGCCCTTTGCAATGTCTTTTCTTCGAAAGCCGCTTCAGGCATGGTCACAGGACTCCATTTTACTGGTTCAGTTAAATCAATGAACTACTGCAATGAATCCTTTTACTGCATTGGAGTGTGATTTATTTTGCAACCCCTTTTTATTTCAGCTGATGCAGGTTAAAAAAGAAGAGGCACTACCTAATGTAACGTAGTTAAACACTAATACATTAACCATTTAATAAATTTAAATCCATCTTTGAATATTCTGTTTTCTACAACGGGCGTAGTCCAAAGATGTACGTAATTAAATAGACATGACCTTTACTATTTACAATGTTTTAACCTCTAAATCTTGACAAAAAACTAATATATACTTATTTCACATCACAAGGAGAATCCATGTGCAGTGAGAATCAGTTTACATAAAATTATGAATGACATTTTGGGGTATTTATTGATCTGTTAGAACTCCTGTTTTCAGTTTAAAATGATCACACAGCACACATCTTAAATTGACTTTTAAAAAGGCAAGAATAACAAAGCAAAGAAATGAACTCTCTGCATTATTTAACTCATCCCCTTGGGGAGCAGTGGGCTGCCATTGTGCAGCGCCCGGGGAGCAGTGTGGGGTTTCAGGGTCTTTGCTCAGGGACCCAGAGTGGCAGTCTGTGGGAGTGCCACTCTGAACCTCTGGATTCCAATCAGAACCTCTGGATTCCAGTTGCAATGCCCTAACTAAGCACAATGCAGGAATGCATGCAGGGTCATACATGAAGCAGCACGTCTTCATCCATGGGAAGGCTGCTGTTTACGGTCGTCTTGGGAGCCGAGTTCTAACCCTAACCAACAACTATGCCATTACTACCCAAAGCAGGCATTAGCGTGCCTAAGGACTGGCAGCTCATCCCCCCCAGCTGGGATATGAACCCAGGCCTCCTGATTGCAGAATGGGTAACCTACCACTTGAGCTAGCCAGCTTATCAATCATTTCACTCCCCAAGCCCCTCATTCCATCTACATTTTTAGATGTAAGGAAATCAGTAAGAAAATTAAGGGATAGTCCAGAAATCCCCATAGCATAAACCTCTCATGAACTGGAAACTGCTAGTTCTGCATCGCAGTACACTGAGAGGATGAATCAAAAATAAGTGCCCACTCCAAAATAAACCCCTTTAACCCTCAGTGAGATTTGCAGGTTCCAGTAAGTTTCCCCCTTCCAGGGAAACATGTTTTATTCAGACAAGATAAATATTGAGCTCTGTGGCCTCTGTGAAACAAAATGATGCTTGAGGGAGTTAAGACAGTGCTTTAAAACTTAAAAACGATTCAGAGAGTAAAGAATCCTGCTTTGGGGTTGTTACAGACTGAATTAACTAATACAGTAGCGGGATGATTCCTATTTTTTTTAAACTTCCCTAATCAAGAGTTTTCACTGTCGGACAATGATCTAAAACAAACATCAAACAAAACATCAATATATATATATATATACATATATATATATATATATATATATATATATATATATATATATATACATTTATTAGATTAAGTTTATCACACTGTTTCCTGGCATAACACATTCACATGATCCCGTTTCTGACTTGGACATAAACAAGACTTTTAAACCCATTTGTAGCACAGCACGAAAAGCTCAAAGCAGCATTTAATAAGTAGCAGCCAGCACACAATCAGTTGATAACATATATTTGTACGTGTAATAGATATTCTATTTATAGCTATATTATTGTGAGGATAATAAAAAAAATGTTTTATTCTTTGTTTTATTTACTTAGTTATTTTTGCTAGATGGGTGTCAATTATTATATAAATTATTATGTTAATCTTGATAGTTGGTGATCACCATAGTAACCAGTTAGGTGCCCCTTTTTGTCGCTGTCTGTAACTCTAATTTGTATAAGGTCAGCTTTGTGTTTTCTTAACAAATATTACATTCTAATACATACATTTAGACAAATTAAAGATTTTATTTTTTTATATTTTTATTTTTTTATTCTAGCGCTGTCCCTTTAATAGAAGCTGACGTCACAGCACGATGACTCGTTTATTTTGCGACAGGACCGGCTCAAACCTGCGCTGGCTAAGGCTATAGCCACAAAAAGAAACATAAACCACAGCAGAAATTACATTGATTTCATTTATTTTTTTAAGGCGTTTCTCTTAACTTTTCAAAATGTAATTCAGCAACCAGGACGACCGCGAAAACAGCAGCCTTCCCGTGGAAGAAGACGTTCTGTTTCATGTATGAGCCTGCATGTATTCCTGCATCTTTTCTGCTATGTCTGCTTTGCTTTATTTAAATCAATGTTATTATTGGCTGTTTTTTGCACGTATATGCATGCGTTATTTGCATAAGTCTATATTTTGTGTAAAATTGTAAGAAGTTGTTTTCACAAATGATAACATGGTGATGATTTGTGCTTTTTGCAGACTTTTTTTCGACATATCAGAAAGGAAATTTGAAATCCCGATGGTTTTCATAAGGCTGGCCTGTTTCTGCCGGACTGAGGGTTGGAAGCAGCTCCCATAGTCGGCATCTCCCCTCCTGTGACTCCTGTATAGCGTCCCGGGCTCCCGTAGCCCCTCCATGCCTGTGATCCCCATCCCACGGCGGGTGCGCAGTTTCCATGGCCCCCACACCACCTGCATGCACTCTGCCTGCGGTTCAGCGCACACCACCAAGCTGGTGCGCACCAAATACAACAACTTTGATCTCTACCTGCGCTCCCGCTGGATGTACAGCTTCCTGCGCTTCCTCCTCTACTTTGGCTGCAGCCTGCTGACCTCCCTGCTTTGGGTGCTGCTCTCTGCACTCTTCTTCCTGCAGTACGTCAGTGTGCGCGTCCTCCTCCGGCTGCAGTACAAGCTCTCTGTTATCCTGCTTCTGCTTGGGCACCGGCGCCTGGACTTTGGTGTGCTCAATGATCTGATCATTTACAGCATGCACATCACCATGTTTCTGGTCGGGGGACTCGGCTGGTGCTTTATGGTGTTTGTGGACATGTAAAAGAACTGATGAAAACAGAAGGGCATATTGAGAAGACATCACACTGTAACTTGGAGCAGTATGTGGTGCTGAAAAGTTCCCATTGGCCCTTTTGGCTTTTTTTGGGTTTTACTTGTTGTTTACTTTCTGAAATTTGACATAATTTTAACAAGAAGTTCGTTTTTGTTTTGTTTTATAAGTGGATTTGTCTTGCACATCCTTAGTATTTTACTAGCCTCCACTCATTCCTAATCACAGTGCCAATTTACACCTTTTCTGTTCCATCCCTTTATACCACTGCTTTATTTCCTTTAAACAAACCATTGATTTTCGGTGTAGCTGACCATTACCTACTACATTTTATGTGGTATATACTTTCTGTCAAAATCATATTCCATCTTAATTCATTGGACTTTCTTCAGCTAATATCAGAACTATGAGAGATTATGAAATCTGGTCAACCCCAACCAGACCTCCCGGTTGATAATACAGTATTTAGAAGTGTCAAGAAACCTATAGTAACCTGTAAAGGTGCAGTAAAAAACTGCAATAGCATAAAATGGGAAAGGGTGCATAAAACACTGCCTGTCAGACAAGCTGGAGGAGGCCTACTGTATAATACTGAGTGTTTAATTTCCATTTGTATTTTTTAAGGCAATTAAATTGGCTCAATAAATACATAAACTTAAAAGCCTATATCTTAGCATTTAGGCATCCTTTTTGAGATTTGATGTGCATATTTAATATTGTTTAATAATTGGAGCATAAATATGCTTTATTAAATTTGGAATCTGATCACAACTGCTGGTTAAGATTGCTAAAATGCAATCTAAAAAGGCCTGTTCTGAAAAAATCTTCAAAATGCACCCTTTTCGGTTCTCCGTACTATTACTCTAACTGCTACCTGCAGCCACTAATATACCGAGCACTCCTATCTGTTCCAGTGTACATGTTAAGTTAGGTTGTTTATGGCACAAAGATACTTGTGTACAGTAATTTGAAAACATATCAAACCAATACTGAAAACAATGCACTTGGAATAATTTAAAAAGGGACCAAAATCTGGTAATTCATACATCTAACCCCTTTCCACAAAATGGGTGTTTGTTTTATATATCTATAGATTACTGTAAAAGGAAATGTGAATGTCACAGTCGCATGAAATGTTGACAAATGACTGTATGATTTTAGTTTGCCTTTTATTTCAACATAACTCGAGGGTTGCTCTAGAAGCCAAACACAAAGAAGATTCCTTATTTTACGCCATGTGGAAACGTCATATTGTAAATAAACATTTTAATTTCAAGTTAAAGTAAACATGCAGTTATGTTTATGTATGGAAATGAATGTGAATACCAGTGTGTGTTTTTTGCTGCAAGAGTTTGGCTTAAAGAATGGATTTGAGATGTTTTTAAATATCTTTAACAAATAATCGGTCTATTAAACTAATTTAAATTACATAGCTAAGTGGATGTGTTTACAATGCAGTCCTGCACCCATGACATTACGCCTCAAACCGTTTCATAAGAGTGTTACAGTTCATGAAAACGCCTCTGGGTCAAGTGTTCCATCAGTCGCTCTTCACATGGTCTAAGAGTCGCTCTGACAGACTTCTCTGTTTAGCTTCCTCTAGCACACAAACACCAACCACAACTGGGCACCTCTGTTTCTGCCAACCATAACAAAGGATATGGCTGGCTCCCAACAGCCTTATATAGCCTCATTTACACTTGGAATGAAGGAAGCTAGTAGGAACTGTTGAGGCAGCTGACCAAACTAAAAAAGGTGTTTTAATTTTAATACATTTAACATTTTATTTAATGAAGATAATGCTTCTAATTAGTTAATCAAGCTGGGACAAAATAGGTAGGAAATTGTTTAAATGCCAACTTTAGCTTTGAACTTTTAACTCTAGCTGGTGGGCTGACTGAGACATGCTTGAGACCCGTTTAGCCTTGGGCTGTAAATGAATAATCAGGGTAACAATAAGCTTTTGTGCTCAGGATAAACACATCATATGCCTCATATTCTGAGTCTGGGTCAATCCAACTACCCTCTTACGCCACAAAGAAGTTGGATTGTCTTGTAACAGCAACAGTGCGCTTTTAAGTTCTTTTGACAAGTCATTGACCTTTTTAACTTCTTTTTTTTTTTAGTTCAAAACTTCGGACATTTTTGCCTTAGTGGGGATGACTAACCAGATCTCACTGATCAACATTTGCATCCTCCCCTCGTAAACTGGTGAACTTCTCACCCTGTTTACCAAATATTTCATCAGAATTCTGGTTTAGCTTTTTAAAACTAAGCTTGCTGAGAAGCACTGAGGATAAAAAAAAACTAATGTTTTATGTTATGTGTGTAAAGAAATCAAATCTATAACCTCTCCAGCACATATAAAGTCTATCACTAAGTATTATTTCACTGGCATCCATTTTTACAAGGAAAATTCAAAAAGCATGAGTATGAAATCCAGGTCCAGATAAAGAACAATGAGGAGACATGGGTTAGAGGGAGTTTTCTGAGCTCTCTTAAAAATCTTTTTTGAATCAAAGTTAGAATCTGTTGATGGTGATGCATAAAGGATCTTTAAGGCTTTCAGAACTTGTCTATATGAAAGTAGGGTTTATCAAAAAAATATATATTTATTTGATTATTTAAATGGATCCTCGTGAACAGGGCACAACTTTTTGAGATGTATTCATCTATACAAAAACATATTATGAAAAGCCTGTTATAATGTCTAACTTGCTCAGAGGAAAACACTAGGATGGGATATTTGGGGATCTGAAGTATTCGCTAAGCATTATGGGTAATTGTCTTGATAAGATCTTGCTTCTGTTCCAGGTGTCTTCAGATAAAAAAGAAACACAAATAAATAAAACAAAACCAATTGCAAGGTTTCTTACCTTTGCTCAAACTTTCACTTTCGGTCATTAAGGAAACTAAGTAGGAAACTAGGAAACATCTTAACTTTTATGTCAAAATAAATATGTGTTTTTGTTTTTTATATATTAAGAGTGAAATAGACATTTGATTTGTGTGGAAACTATTTGATAAATATATGTTATGCTTTTTTGCAGGAAGTTTTTACAGAGTTATAAATACCTAATTATAGTCTAACTGGAAGAAAGGGTGCTATTTCTAAATATGTTTAATAAACATATTCACCCGAGCAGTTAATATTAATTAAATCTCCTGTTAAAGACTGTAAGCAGGGGTAGGAAAAAAAATGTTTGATAAAGCAATATCTGTTTTACATATATTTCTGATATTTTTCAGTGTTTTTTTTATATTTCTTATAGTCTCTAGAAACAGAAACATGACAATATAAAGCCATAGTTCTCTATGTGACATTATTTACAAGTTAAATAGCAAGCCAGTTATGTTTTATAATCTACTGTTAGATAAGGCTGCACTGACAGAAAACTGCAGTTGAGAAGACTTTGAAAACCTTTAAGGAAACTACAGTAAAACTCCATGAAATTCACATGTGGTAATAAGTTTTCACATGCGGTTCCCATTTCCCACATGTGGGTCACCTGTTCCACATGTGATCACAAGTTTACCACATGTGCACCACACATGATCAGAACTTTTTTCCATGCGAAGATCATGTGATATTTTTATAGGATCATACATGTGTTTAAATTGTAAAAATATTTTGTGATTTTTCCAATAAAATTTGCAAACCAAAAAAGTACATTTAGTCATTTATAGCTCAATTTGGGTAAAGATAAAAGATCTCTTTGTATGTTTGAATAGCCTAAGCAGTCTTATGTTAACCCAATAATAAACATTTTTGTTCATAATACTTAGGCTTAACCTATTACTTTTCCTATCTTTTTATTAGTGTAGAGGTGAAGGAGAGGCAAAGATAGATAAAGACAATTCTGCAGCATAAGTTAAATATCTCTTATGTATCGTGAGATCCTCTGATTGCAACAGCTAAGGGTAAAGCCATAATTCTCATACTCAACTGTGTTGCAGTTGTAAAATGACATGATCATAGTTCTACTTTGTGAGCTGTCGCTTTAAAGACGTTTGAGATAGATGCACATTATTTTAACTTTGTCAATAACGACCAAGGCCTTTAAACTCTAAATCAATCTAACTCCTTAACATGTTTTTTTAAAACACAAGTGTGTACCAAAGTGAAAAAAGAAATTGCAATTATGAAAACTGATTGACATATGTGATGCCAAAAAAATTGTTTACCAAAGTTTATTATTAAGGAGGTAAAAATCACTTTTATCATGCAATT
>NW_015150476.1:305902-313747 GCF_000732505.1 Cyprinodon variegatus | reverse complement strand
CTGTCGAAGAATTGTATTCAAACTAGTAAAGATGCAGTGTTGATGTTGGGAAAGCGCGTTTACCACAGGAAACAGTAGTGTCATTAGTTTCAACTGTACGAGTGGTGAAAGTGGCATGATGTTGTGATGGGTCTTACGTCACGAGTTGACCACAAAGAAATATATTTATTTATAAATAATTTACAAATCACCTCCACCAAGATGCACAGATTTGTATTAAGTTGCATGCAAGACTGTTGCAGTTATGAGACACCATTTCTTCTAATACTTAAATTTGAAGTTTAAGCAGCTTTTTTTTATATAGTTTATTTTTTCTGTTTAATTGCATTACCTTGGAAGAAAGAGGACTAATACACAGCTGAGTTAAAAGGACCATAATGTTGGTATTAAGTCTAAATTATTCAGAGGCAAGAGATTTGTGGTGCTGTTTACCTCACCTGAACCCTGTCAGAGACATCAGACCATACATTCAAGGCCTCATCCTCCCCCTTTTTCTTACTGTTGTGTGTTCAAGAGTGCAATATGTGGCTAGCCAGCAAGTAGTTTGTGGCAGTTTTTCTTCATTTCCTGTTAGTGTTTTCCCACAGCACACTTTCTCTCTATCACCATGCTGTCATTATTGCTGTCTAAAAGATGGCATTATGTTTATGTCAATAAGTTATTTGGATGCCGTCTAATATTTTGAATTTAAATTTGCAATTAAGTGGCGGAAAGGAGAGATTGTCGATTATTCTGATCATTTAGCCTCCTGGTCGCCATAAAGGGCCTTTAAAAAAGGGTGATTTCAGAACCCTGTTTTTTCAAAGTTAGGGTCTCACATGGATTGCAGCATTTTTTTTAACTTTTTTTTTTTTTAAATCACAATGTGGTTTATGTAAAGGTGCACCTATCTACCATGAGGAAAAACAAATGCTGTTTTGTTTTCCTTCATGCAGGTTTTATCTTACCCATGCTTAAATACGAGGAAATCACTTCAAGGGGATGAGGGTGTGTGCTGAAAAGTTTTGCTTTCTGTCTTCTGAGTTTATCACAACATACATGACAAAATATGGAAATGTATTGTTCTTCTAAGGGACGCCTTGCAAAAGCTTTTAACTTTGAACTGGATGGCTTTCATTGAGTTTCTGATTGTTCTCAACAGCTGTATTTGTCTGTTTGTGGCTGTTTGTGTGCATCTGATTAAGCTGGTGGGAGCATCAGCGTGCGTCGCAGGAACGGGTTTGTTCTATAGGCGTCTCAGCTATACAGCATTTCAACGACGGGGCCCCAAACTGTTTGGGGGGGGTCAAGAAGGGAGAATGTGAAAATGATTCTGAATGGTGTGTTCAGAGGCATCTTAACCTCTTTTGTATTAATACTTCATGTGACAAAGATATCAAGCAGACCAACTTGTTATAGACTCAATAACTTTTTTTTTTATCTATCAAAGGAGCACAGTGATGTAAGTATATTTGTAAGATAAAAGGTTAGAAAGGCTGTTTGGTGTCCAGCTTTTCAAACCGACATGAATAGTGCCTCCAGAAAAATCATTTCTCTTTCAAAGCAACTTTCCAAACTGTGTGAACCTTTAAAGCAGTGGTGTCCCGAGTCAGTCCTCAATGTTTCAGGTTTTCTCCTGGCTCAACGCAAATGAACTCAATGTGTGCCTGATTAAAAAGACCACGTTGACATACTTAAAACTGTTATTTGAGGCATTGGAGCAGGGACAAATTTAAAACATGCAAGACACTTGACCTTTAGGACTGGTGTTAGACACCTCTGCTTTAAAGTATGTTCTTAGAAATGATGGCAACCTCACATCTACACAAGTTCAGAACAGCCTTGGAGCACCTGCAGGCTAGAATAGCTGCAATCATAGCTCTCATTCATGCCCTGCAACATTCCTGTTCTTGACCTTTAGTGTAACACTACACTCCAACAACTACATGGGGAGAATCTCAAAGAGTTAAATGTTTCGCTTTATTGCAGTCTAAGTAAAACAATACAACGTTTAGTTTTAGCCTTTAGGAGAAAAACATACATGTTTACCGCATTGAATACTCACCATTAGAAGCAATAGCTCCTTTCCCACTGAAAGCCCTGGGATTTAAAGTCCCATGGATTTGTATTAGTGAGGTAATAGGAATCCCAGGTGCTTCTTAATCATGCTTTCCCGTTTCTCTGGAAAGCCTGCCACAATCAGCCTTAGAGAAACTGCACTACAGTACATCTACAGTCCAGCAGGTGATGATAAGAATGTACAACTGGTTCTCTCTTTACCTCCAGTGCTTGAGGTTAAGAGACCCCATAAGACCCTGGCTGGGTTTAATAGCTCTTTATGCCAAACTAAACTACACAGATGAAGCAGTGAGGTGCACGTTCTCATATTAAAACATCTTTAAATGTATTTTGTGATAAGTGTAAGATATAAACAACATTTGTACCCATGTCTTCATCCTTTACTGCCCATGCTGGTGGAACAAAGCACTGCAGGAAGTCCACAAAGTACTGGATCTGTAGAGGGTCCAAAGCCCCAGGAAAAGGAAATTTATCAGGGTAAACATGTATGGAAACGATACCCAGGCTTTCAAAAGCCCTTGGCTTTTAAGTGGCAATGGAAAAAGAGCTAATAAACCTGGCAAAAATGCAAAAATGATAAAGACAAACACAAAATGAATTATTGACTGTTTTTATGGTAGATATGACAGACTTTGCTTATTTCTAAATATTCTGGTAAGTTGTGTGTTTAATTCATCACTGTCAGTGTTTAAATCTTGGTTACGTTGATAAACTTCTTAATGTGTGCTTTGTATTAAAGAGTTTTTATAAAAGGCTATCATGTCCTGAATGATTGTTGGGGATTCATCTAAATTGGTATAAGTTTTTTGAAGGTTGAAGCAAGTGATGAATTTAACCTATGTAATCATTATAATTTGGACCATGCTTAAATATCTTTTTATTTTCCTTTCATGGATTTTGTCCTTTCATGAATGGTTTTGAAAAAATCTAGAAAGCTTCCGTAGGTGTTGAGACGATGTTGTGTGTAAGTGTGTGTACATGTGAATGCGTTTTGTTGATGAAATGTAATGCTTTGTGTACCCCTCCCTCTCATTTAACCATGCAACCTTGTGAGGAGGGTGTGTTTATATACCCATGATTTTCCTTTAGACTGTGATGACTCACGCCTGATGGCTTGATGACTGCGGTGATACAGAGTACCAGTCACACACCATATTTGCAAACAATACTGGTGCGCTTTCTAGGTATTACCTTTCTCATTCTAGGAAATGCCTGAAGGATAAAAACCTGCCCAGCCTGTTTTGTTCAGGCATGTTGCCATTCGTGGAAAGGCGAATTCAAATAGTTAAGAGTAACTGTGGAGACATGTCCTTCTTTTCAGTGTAACTGTCATTTCCTAAAAAGACCGCCATTAATGAGCCAGGCAGAGTGTAGTATTTTCAAGAACTTCAGGTTAAAGATTAACGTTAAAAGATGAATTACGATAACAACCTTGTCTTTGTTTTACAGCTTTAATCTGATGTTTCTTTTAAAAGCAACGCAAACTCAAAGTACAAAGCACCTAATTACTCAAATTAGTGGAAAGAATTGGCACAAGATTAACACTAAAATGTGCATTTGTGTATCTAATTTATTTCAACGTGCAACTGTGGCATATAGCGTTTTTTAGCTAAACTGTTTATTTTGATGCATCTTCCCTTTAAGGATCCATCAAACTATACATTTCCCTGTAAACCAATGGGTTTAACCCAAATATCTCTATGTTGACATGTTTGTTGGTTTTTTTTGTCACAGGCTGCTTTATCTTATATGCATGAAGGGTATTACATTTAATCTTGTTTTCACTTAGATGCTGCTTGGTTAAGTAACAACTACTTATTAAATCAAAGAACATGTTGGTTTTCTGGAAGCATGTCAAGATATAAGATATAAGCCTATTTGAAATATATTTAAATTCTAATCATAACCCCTTTCTAAATATGTCTTTTTGCCTTTAAAACTAGATCAGCCCCTTCAACCAATTCAGTTTAGTTTATTTATGTAGTGCTAATTCACAACACGTCATCTCAAGGCACTTTGTAGACACAAGTCAACCAGAACAAACTTACAGTTTTCTATCAAAGGAAAATCATTTGATTGCATCGACTCATTGACTCGAAGGCAATCCCTCACACCAAACATGCTTGTAGCAACAGTGGAAAGGAAAAACTCCCTTTAAACAGGAAGAAACCTCCAGCAGTACCATGGTCAGTATGAGCGGCCATCTGCCGAGGCCGACTGGGGTTCAAGTAGACAGAAGCAGACAAAGAAAAAGAAGCAGAGATACAAGAGGCAACTGTCAACCAGCTCCACAGACAGCCCCATCCAGGAGATACACAGCCAGGCAGACGAACTCCGAGCCAGCTCCCATGTCAGAAGATGAAAGAGAGCACATAGAGTTAGTCACAGTCAGAGAAAAAGCACTACACTTAAAAACAGACAAAGCTCGAGTTATCCACAAACAAAGGCGTTGATGGCAGTAGCACAGCTGGTATTTCTCTCCGGGATGTCATCCCAGCCATACAGGAACAGACCAGATGAAGCTACTATGATGAAAAAGCAGAAACAGCATAACATTAGAGATTGAACTCACAAATTCTGCAGAATGGGAGAATAGAGATAGAATGAGGAAAAAGGGTCCCTAGGTCCTCCAGCAGTCTAAGCCTATAGCAGCATAACTTGCTTGATTTGGCTGTGACGGGTTGAGAGGTTAAAACCTTTCCTTCGCCTACATCCCCACAATGCCATGTGGCTCTGGATTGTAATTAATTTCTATTATTGAAAATTCTTTCAAACTTATTATTATTATTTTGATATTTGATTAGACCTCTATCAATATTCATAGTGTTTAATTGCCAAGCTATAATTTAGTTGTTCTGTTTTGATGTCTTTTTATAAAGTCTGAGCTGATTTTAATCACTGTGTGATAAATTTACTGTTTGTGTGCAATAGTCATTTTTCCACCCAAGTAATTTCAGTGCTTAATTACCTGTGGTGCATTGGACATAGGCCAATAGAAAATAGCCCTGGTGGCGTTTACCTACCTTTGTGAGAACACAAAAACGCTTATTTAAAAGTTAATCATAGTAGGTCATTAGGATTGCCTGTCCACTCAACCCCATTTTTCTGAATTTACTTTCATTAGTTAGCAACACTTTGCTATTCTCTTTAGCTTGTCATGGTAGGAAATTTGGCACTTGCTCTTTTCAGGGTCCATTTGTGCTTCGGGAAGCTGGCCATTAGCCAGCAAAAGACTGCATCATGATGGAGTTGATTTCTCAGAGTATAACAGACGGATGATCAAACATGTACTGGTGATGTTGTAGTGATATTACCATGCTACCTCTCTGTCAGTGGGGACAGAAACCGGGTCATTTGTACAACCAGTACAGATCTGCCTCTTAAAGTAGACCTGATTTGAAGCCGAAACTGTCTGGCGGATGAAACTGCCTTTTGGTTCTTCAAAGGATGGCAATTTAAATGGAATGCATCTATTTAAATCTTGTTTGACTTAAAAACTTCTTTTTTTTTACTTTGTTTTACTTCCCACCCCCAACACATTTGCATTTGTTCTTCTCATTGTCCAACGTGCAAATGCTCTGATGTGCCCCTGCTGTGGCATTTTTTGCAGCAACATTTGTAACAAATCATCTAATGTATCAAAGAAAAGTGAGATATTTCAACCGTCAGCTTTGGTGGAACATTGTGTCTGCATGATGTTCTTTTTTCGTATTTCATTTTATGTTTAAACAAATCATTCTGTTGATTTAAATAAAACACACATACAGTAGGAAGAGAATATTGCAGCCAGAAACCCAGGTTTGAGGAGTAAAACTGTTTTCTATATTGTCGTCATTTGCTGGGAACAAAAGCACAGTAATGTTCTTGCTGAAAACTGTGAGAAAATGTTAAAATTGGAGGTGAAAAGTGTGAGGCACAGTGGATCAGTAAAAGCCTGTAGGTATCTTCACTCTGGACCTCTATGTGCTTTTCAGGAAGCCTTCCAAGAATTTAGACAATGAACAGTAAACATGGCTCGTTCCTAGAACAATTCCACATTAGATCTTAGCGATCACGTGGCTCTCCCTCTCTTTCTCTCTCTCGCTCTACTTTTTTTTTTTCTCGGAACGGACTGCCCCCACAACACTCCATAGCAGATAACTAACAGCAAAGTCTCATGTTCCATGTGTATGTACTGCAGTTACTCTTGACAAAGAACTGGCACAAACTTGATAATAGTGCAATATTGTAAATGTGTGTGTGTGTGCAGGTGTGCGGGCAAGCCTCTCCTCCCTCTTTCACTCTGTCTCAATGATTTCTACTAAGTGGCATGTTTGGCTGTTGGCAGAATTCCTAGGAAGATCACATGTCATGAATGTCGTGCCTGTGTTTTGTGGGCGTTTTAAGTTCAACTGTGTGATCGTGCATGTCCATGCATTAGTGCATGGGTGGAAGAAAAAAAGAAGTTGAAAAAGAAAGAGCGCAAAATGAAAGAGAGCATATGCACATGTGATTGCTCCAAATATTTTCAGCATGAATAGAAGCACGTAGCCATGGCAGTGAATTATAAAGTACTAAGAAGTATGAAAAGGACGTGTTGCTGAAACAGTCATGAGATTGAATTCTCCAACAAGATGGAAAATTAGATTTTTTTTACTTAATGATACTTCATAGTCAGTAGTGTTTTGCTTCTTTTAATGGCTTTTGTGGTTTTAGTCCATTAAAAATCAATTTAGCCTAAATAGTCTTATAGACAAGTTGTTCCATTGATCTTGTAATGTAATGCTTAAAGAGCAATGAAAAGTTTCTGTTTGCATATTTGGACTTTCTGGCTCCAAATGCCTTTAATTAGAAATTAAAGACAGTTTAAACTTTAGCAAATGCTCTCCTGACCTAATACAACACTTCACATATTATATTTAGGAGGCAATGCTGACAAATCTGATGAAAACACATGTACACACATTCAGTTGTCAGTTCGGATAAAGCGCCCCGAATGACCTTTATATTTGCAGCCCACCTCAATTTTCCATGCTTATCTGCTTTGCACCACATATAATTCAATTGCTGCAAATTCCATGAATTAACTAAACAAAGCCTAAACAAAGCTAATGATTGTATAAGGTAACAGATTGGGAAAGCAGATAGTCAGAGAGCACTCCTCTGCGATGTTGACCTATGTTGTATGTGGTCTTCATGTTCTCACAACTTGACAGAATGCCTGTGTGGGTCAGTGGAAAAGAACATCTGAGTGAGTAGTGGTCATTACACAGCCTTACCCTTCTTAATCTCATTATCAAAAGCTAATATGCATGTATGGGCACAGCTTTACTTTAAGTAAGCTTGATAGTTGTGCTGACTTGTTTTAGATTTCTATTAAAGATTATGTTTTTTTTATTAAAGTTGTGAATCTCTCTTACAGTTCTAGGCTATTTAATGCCTCAACCCTATTAATAAGGTCCTTTATGTTTTCTATCAGTCTTTGAACATATGCAATGTTTTGCCTGTCTGTGCTCCAGTAGTGGGTGATGATGTTGACAAAAACGATCAAAACTATAGAAGCTTAACATTCTTACATATAAAATAAAAATCGGTCCTAACATTATTGTAGATTGTTGCTGTTTTCATAAGCCGTGTTGCTGTATAATGGAACAGGGTCAAGACAAAGCTAGATGGATGTGTAAAGTAGCTGAAAAATGCTTATGTTTTTAAAGGTTAACTTTATAATGTGGGATTTGGGTCCATAAAATTATAATCTCTGAACTTGCAGTCTATATATATATATATATATATATATATATATATATA
>NW_015150476.1:293556-305892 GCF_000732505.1 Cyprinodon variegatus | reverse complement strand
TATATGTATATAATAGGTTATTTCAATTCAATTAATCTCAAAATCTGAAAAACATTTCTTTTGTTTAAAAATAAGCTATATTTTTGTGACAATCACATCTTTTTTTAAATTGGGCAGGTACATGCCACAGAAAAGCTCAGCTTTGAGAAAATATCAAGACATTTGATGGATCTGACATAGTTTTTAATTTTATTTAATTCTTCCAAATTCATCTTCATTTATACAATTCTGGATTACAAGGATTGCCATCTCAAGACAATTTACTAGACTAATGGGTCCAATATATATTACATCCAGACAATAAACATTACATAATGTAATACTAAAACAGGGCATTTTAAACAGGGCAGCACAAGAAGAAATGGGCTTGTCTTTTAAAAAATCCTCCACATTACCTTTAAGTTTAAGCATAGAGCAATCTGGAAAAGTTGGAAGAGAAGATCAAGAATTATACACCAACAGCTCCCTCACAATTGAAGCTATTGTAAGCTCCTGACAAAGTAAAAACATGTTTGTTTGTTTTTTACATGAAAAAACACTTTGTGTGCTGCAGTGGCCTGTCCAGGGTGCTGAAGATGGACACTAGCCCCCTGTTCCTAAGCTGTAGAAGATGGAATCTTTTCTGCACTTATTAGTCAATTACCCTTTCTTACTTGAAAATCAAGCCATTACCTAAATATCAAATACAACCAAAATGTATGATATTGAAAAACAATAAATTCCACAAAGTTTGCCAGTGACCTACTTATTGGCCAATACAAATCTATTTTTTCTGTCTAGACCTGATTTCTTTTAAGAACAATATTTATTACCATTATTATTCATTAAAACATATACTATGTTTTGTTTTGCCTTTTCACTCAATTAGAGCAAGAATTAAAATTATACCATTTGTTGCTGTTTTTATAGAGATTAGTTAAATATTCCACCAATCACCAGTTTAAAGCTTTAAAAAAAAAAAGATGTTATAAGTGCAGATTCGAGAAAGAATTATGTATGTTTTTAGCCGGATAAACCAGACTAAATTTAAGATTAGATGTGTAATTTAGTCTGGCCCCGATGAATGAGACATCGGAAGATTGTTGATGAGAACAACCAGTTGTTTTTTCGAACCGCTTTCTGTTCCTATTGGCCAACGCTCTGACCAATGAGCGCAACTGACTGTGACATAGTAAGCGCAACAGAAAGCTGTTGGGGGAGTGTAAACAAACAGCCTGATGGTAAAAAGGCGAAAACTCCAAGTCTAATCCTACCAAAACTGATTCCAAAGCTGAGTCAAATGAGAGCTGTTCAATAGTTGTTGCCATCTTCCTTATTGTGCTTTCTCTATTGTTGCGCAGCTTTGTCGTCACGCCCTCAAAACCCTGCCCATTTTGCATCCAGAAATTCAAAACACATTTCTGCGTTGTGATTGGACCGCCAGTTCTAGGACCTGGGGCATTGATCGAGGCTAGACCAAACTCGCAGGCAAAGATGATTTTGGCCGCTGGCGGGTCGTGCTGGTTTACTAGGCTAGCATGTAAAGAACTAGATAAACCAGTGTTGTCAGGTTGTTTTTGTCATGTCTTTTCATTGTTTTAACAGGCTATGTTGTAGCATCATTAGTAATTCTCACATTTCTTGCAGAACAGGCAGACAGCACTTTTAATCATCCATTAAAACTCCTCCAACTCATTTTAACTTTGCCTCATCCTTTCCACTAATTGATTGATTGCCTTTTAACAATAATTTAAAGACGTGTGTTAGATTTAACTCTCAGCCAGAATGTTTAGTAATTAAATTCAGGACCAGTTAATTTAACATAAAAATGTATTTATATTTTGTGAGTTGAGAACATACTTGATGGCTTTACCTCTACATACTTGGAAAAACAGTTGAAGACGAAGTTGTAGAACTGGGATAATTTTTGTTTTAGATAAGTTAAAAGCATGTAGGAACATGTTCCTAATAATGTAAGGATTTACTTCCTTGTTCGGTTATTTCCAACTCCCACTTTTATTATGCTTTTGCATGTGCCTTTTAGGGAACCTCCATATTTTACATGTACCTAGCTGAGTATGCTTTGTTTTCTGCTCTAAAAACTACACAGGATTTTTTTTCTTCTCATTTTTGCAGCATGAAGTTACCACCTGCTTAAGTTTCCTTCACTCAAATCTGACATGAGACAGAGATAAAGAAGCAGTTAACCGCAGCCCATGGCAGTTTATGTGGTTATCCAAGGTGACATGTTATTTGAGTACACATGTGCTGGCTAAGTGTGGTGCTGACGGGAAGATTCTTGGGTCACAGTTTATAAGCGTGTGGGCGAGGTGGGGGGCAAGGCACTTAAAATAAATATTCATTCGTCTCTTGGCAGTGAACCGCACCATCCTTAATGATGCTAATTTGTGCTAGCCTTTTCCACTTTTAAAATATCTTTGGATCACATTCTTATGTGTGAATGTGAAAATGCATTTAACTTTTTTCTGCCAGTTTCTTGTTTTTATATATAGGTTTTATTTTGAATCCTGAGAACTAAATGCATTCTATTCCCTCTCATTGAATAATGTACAAGGGACATTCACTCACTGTTGGCACAGTTCTCTCACTATGTCTTTGTCTCCTTGTGTGGGTGTGTGTTTGTGTATTCCTGTTTGTAGCTAGTGGTGCAGTGATGCTGAAAGATGTGTCCTCATTTTTTACTTTGCACCGGACTCCTCATGGTAGCCATGTTGGGTTTCCTTGATGTCACACATCTCGACGTTGAGCATTCAGCTCCAAGACAGTAAATGGGTAATTAAAATGACTACTTTATTGTCTCATTTTCTCCTTCCCTCTGTTGTCACTCTAACACCACTCACTCCTCCTACCTTCTCGTGTCTCTTATGACTTCATAACTGTCAGTTTCCATTCATGTTTTTAATTTCCTTTATCCAGAAGTTTACTAAAAATTATGGTTTCATAACACAAAAAGGACTGAAAAGTGCTTTACGAGACGAACTTCACTTTGATCGGAAATATTGAGATGCTCTCTTTCAAATAGGATCATTTGAAAGAGATGTCTTTCAAATTATCTTCTTTGTGGTCTGTTTTCAAAAACACCTGGTTTTATAAACCTGTTGTTCAAAATTGGAAGCTCCTGTATGCAAAGAATTACTCAATTATTAAGCCTTATAGATTTTATAATGTGCTCACACCGAACATGTTTTTGGCATCAAAGCAACTGATTTACATACAAAGTCAATGATGTACAGCATCAAGCTGCTTCCAGGGGTTTATGGTTTAAAAGTACCTATATTAAGGGCTGAAACAATTGATAGACTAATTGATTATTGAAATAATCATCAACTAATTTAGTAATCAATTAATAGTTAACTTGAGTGTAGAGACTGTAAAATATGCCTTTAGCTGACAGAGCGACCCACTTTGAGCAGTCATAACATCAAAATTGTAAAAAAAAAAATCTAAAAAATGTATTTTAGTCTGTCAATATGCTCTATCCAGCACTCCTGAAGTGGAAAAGTTTTAGTTTCACCTGGTTTCGTTTCGTAAAAAATATTCTTTAAAGGAAAAGTCCATTCAGCAAGGAGTAATCAATGGATCATTATCTATACCTAAAACTAATACGTTTGCAGTGATTTAATGAGTTTAGTAAAAAAATGAAAATAATTTTCATCACGATACCAGCCATTTTTACCCACATATAGTCACACCTCACTCCTGACATCTGGAATCCGGCAGAGATGTTACAGTGCAGTAAGCTGAGCGCCATTCTCCTCGCTTTACAAGCAAAATCAATGGGACTACTAGACACATCAGCAATCAGCAACAATTATTTTAGATTTCAACAGCACTTCACCATTGAAATTCGCCAGAGCTATAGTTAAACTGACAATGCCCACATACATGGCAGTTGGATGTTGTAATGTGGTAAAACTATAAAAAAAAATGTTTTAGTTCACTTTTTCAATTCATGATCCATCATGGGTTCGTCGTTGGATTGCCAACTTGACGAGGGAGAATTTGCCATCGAACTTCTGGCCAGAGCAAAAACACGTAATATGTAGCCAACATTTCGAAGAATGTTTTCAAGATGACTTGGATAATAGAGCATTGTGACAAACAACAGATACAGCATTGGGACTTGCTCAACAGCCGATACCGCACCATGACATCACAAACCGGTAGCTGGCAGTAGTGTTCTTTTACAAACATGGATGCCCCCAGTAAATCACATTCAAATGAAAATTACTTTTGATTAAAAATGCTTAAAGTTTATTGAATAGTATGTAATAATTTTATATTTAAAGTACTTTCAGAAGTTTGAATTCTGAATATGACTGGACTTTTCCTTTACCTTTGGCTATCCGATTAATAAGTGAAAGAAAAAAAAAAGATTAATTGATTTGCAAAACAATCATTAGTTGCCGCTCTGCCTACATTAACTTTAAGTTTTACAACCTGCAGGTGAAAACTATTTAATGTTATATTCTAGTTATAAAACCTTAAATACCACCTTATATTTGCTTTCAGTTGCTACAAAAGGCAGCAGGAAATCCCTGACAGCCTGGCTGGCTTCAGAGAGCCTTCACTTGGGACTCCCAGTGCTGCTGCCCTCATTAAAGCAACACTGAACTTTTTATCAACTCTGCGCACTAAACATTGAACTTCCAGGTTTAGCGCACCTGATTGCCACTGTCAAAAATAATCGTCTTCTTCCTTGATTTTAAATCTGATAACAAACCATTTTGTACCAGCAAATTAAGAAGTCAAGGAGTGTCTTGAAAAGATAAGGCAAAATTCAACTTTCTAGTTTAAGTCCTGAGTAGAGAACCAGAAATATCTCTGATCAGCTACGATAATTGTCTATTTTGTTGCCTAACACCAGCTTTTTTAAGTTAGTTTAAATGGGATTTAATGGGGAGCTCACACTGTCATAAAGCAGCACTCTGGGTCACATGACAAATTCAGCAGCAGATCCAACCCTCTCAAGTTACAAAGGTGAGTTTTTGAGAAGGACAACCCTCACTGAGCACTGATCCCCAGTGCTGCATTATGATCTAAAATATAATTAAATACATAAATTAAGCTTTTATTATGGTTAAAAGTTACACAGTGCTGCTTTAAAAAGCTTAGTTTTGATTTTGTGCGCTTCTGTTAATAGGCTCAAAACCTGTCATAGAAATCTCATACAACTTCAGGCTTGTTGTGAAGTGATGGAAGACTTGGTGAGACAGCTCAGACAGACACTGTCTGGTTTAGCTTTCTTCTGCATTTTAAATTAAATTAAGATTTGATTGATGTGTTTTTTTCAATAAAGATGTTCATATCAGCAAAACAGAATAGTTTGTTTTTGGGAAATGAACAGTATTAAATATTTAATTCTTACATGTCCTGTCTGACAGTGCTGCATTCGAGTGATAGTCGAAGTGCCAAGGAGAAGCCCAACACGCACACATATTTATATACACACACACACACACACATATATATATATATATATATATATACATATATATATGTGTGTGTGTGTGTACATAAGGATCACGGTGGGCAGCTCTCAAGCCCACTGGGATGCATTACACAACACTAACTGCACAAGCTGGGCTACCGGCTACTCTCCTCACAAAACAATAACGTCAGTTCCATTGGTGTTAAAACTTCAAAAGCTACCCCACATGCCACAATTGCTGCATTGCATTAAATCAAATCAACGTAGCATCAGAAAGACACCTGTGACTCGATGCTGTTACCCATCACGCCAAGAGAAGAAAAGTTAATTTTGAGTCAAACTGAAGCTGCTTCTATCCTAGAAGGGCTCTCCACCTTGGAAATGCGAGGCCAGTGTTAATCCTCATTTTCACCCATTCCTTAACTGACAGTTTCTTTTTCTTTGGCATGAATAAGTCCCGATCGCCTTCAGCTGAATGTTAAGGTCTGCTGGATGCACTGTCTCCACTTTGCTCCTATACTTTAAGTCTTGAGTAGTAGCCGTTCATATGCACTTACATGCATGCGCTGCTGGCTCGACTATGTAAAAAAGAAACTGTAGGAAAACACAGAGAGAAATGGTGTGACGTCCTACTATAGTCCATCTGAAAATATTCCTTAGTTCTTCATAAAAATATATTTTTTATTTTTTTACCTAAAATAATGACATTTTGCTTATTACAAGTAATTATTAATCGAAATTAGCAAAAATCCATTAGGTACAGATAATCAAATGTATTTAGTATTTACAATTATAATATTAAATCAGAATGAAGTATTTTGAAGCATGGCAGGGTCACAACAATGTTACTTAGAAAAGATATCAGTGATAATCTTTTAGTCATCTGTGGTACCAGTATGCCTGCAACTAATGCTTGTTTAAATATCTGGATGATCTGTCAGTATCTGTTTTTTTCTTTTAATCTATCTCTGCTTCTGTGGGCACACCTTCTATTCTCGGTACTCCAGGTTCTCACCAGAATGTTGAATGTTTTGACAGCATAACAAGGGGTAGGTGGATGGGGTGTTAAGGAAAGAATGTTGCTTAACTGCTAAGCTGGATGTTGCTAAAGAAACTGTTTAAAATTGTTCCTAATTAATATTCTCTTCTCCACCCTTTTCTTTCACATTTTTTTAATCATCTTTGCTAATTCCCATTCCTGTTTCTTACTATTACGGCGTGGTGCTAGTCGGATCAGTCATTGATATGTAAAAGTACTGAGCCACCTGCAGTCACGGGGGCAGCTGCGCACCAGCATAGCAATGCTGCAGCGTTTGATGGGATAGGAATAAAAATGCCCAGACCAACAGCTGGATTGGTTTGACTAAGGATATGGGAATCACCCTAAACCTCCCTATGTCCACCCTTCCCTTGCCTTTAAAGGTTTTGCTAGCTGGCTGGTGGTGGGAGTGCATGTGTTCACCGGCATGCCAGTGTACGTGTGTCTGCATTGTTGAAGTGCGCATATTTCCTTCTAGCTTTTGTCAAGTTTTGAGTTTCATAAAAGATTGTAGAAAACTGGCATTACCAAGAAACAAATAAATCTATTGACATTAACCACAAAGACAAATCACTGAATGCCGGCGCGCCCTCCTTTGATAATGGATACTTGGAACCTGGATTGGGACACCTAAACAGGTGCACATACATGCAACTGCTGAAATAAGGTGTTTTCATTGCGATGACTCAAGGTTCTCCACAGACTGGTTTGTCATGTTTACATGTAAATAAGCAATTCAATACATTCAGAAACACCTTTTCCAAAGCAGTAAAGCATCTTGACAGACAACTTAACAGCCTTTTTACAGCCCAACTTTAAAACCTAATAGCATAACGGCCAATTAAATTTAAATGTACTTGCTGAAAACCCTCACTAGTAGCCTTCATATTGTATTGCCCTTTGTCTGAATGATTTAGCTAAAAATCAAAAGTATGATTATTTTTTCAGCCAGTATTGTGAAAACTGAGATTTGGTCATGATTTTCTTTTGCATTAACAAAAATAATGTATATTCTACTCCAAGGTTGAATAGTTTTCATAAGCTTGATGGTTTCCTTTCATAGTGTCCATTGTATTAGGACTTTACCGTTCTAGTTGTATGACCAAGGACTAACCTTTACCTGCATACATGGATCTATGTGCTAGCTGCAACTCTATGTTCCCTTTGTGTGTTGAAGGAAAACCCCACTTTAGGCATAATAAAGTACTACCCCCTAAAGGGCAGGAGAGAAAAAATCAGTGTCTTGCTATTGTTAAATGTATTGCCATCAAAATTGCATTCCCTAGCCATTTGAAATTGGGATTTGGTCATTTGGGATTTAATTGCAAGTCCAATTATTTTCAAAGCCCGTTTTCATCAATTTTATCTTAGCATAAATTAGATAGAACTGAAATAAAGGAGGACAAGTCCATGTTAAACTGGGTCATTTTAAATCTATAAAATTAAAATTTAAAAATTAAAATGGATAAAAATGAATATAAAATAAAGTAAAAACAAATTTACATTTAAATACACTTTTTCAAATCTGTTTAAAAAAAAAAAACCCTTTTTATGAGTGTTTTTGCCTTTAGACCCCTTAAGGTGAGGTTAGTCATGAAAACTGAAAAAGGCTGGTTAGACTACTCAAAGTTATCATTCTCTTAACAATGTTTTTGGGTTTTTTTTTTAAATCAAGAAGTTTAAAAAAAAATATTAGTTGACTTTTGAACAAATCAGTTCAGGTCTGAAAACATCAAAGCCTGTAATAGGAAAGCATGAAAATGTTCCTAGCCTCTTGTTGGGTAGAGCAGTTTAAATACGCTAGTTTGATTTGAGTAGCCCACCACACATTTGAACTGATAACTGAAAAATAAAACCAAAGGGAAAGTTTTTACTATTACGGGCAGCTCAACATTTGGCTATAAACCTCTCGCTTTGTGATTCTCCAAAGTGATAACACCTTTAAAGGGTCTTTTGTGGACTTTTTGTATGTAACACTACTTCATGCACCATGAGCTGATGCAAAGCAATGAAAAACACAGACTTCCTGTGACATCTAACCCAATTGTGGTCCCTGGGAGACACTCAGTGACATTCAGCAGGCCAGCTCATGCCCACTTTGTCTCAGGATGAGCTGTTTTGTTTGTTTGTTTCTCTTTTTTTTCTTAGTAAAAGAGATATGCACTATAAGATAAACAGCTCAGCAAAGGACAACACTGTTTTATTAGATTTTTCGCCACACTATAAATAAATAATTCATGTAAACAGAGCATGTACTTCCTCTTAGGCATGTCTTTGTGTTTCTTACCTTGATTAGAGAGTTAGGGGCTTTTTCTTGGTTGTGATTTGAGCTGATAGATGTCATGTTGCAACTAAGTTGTGAAGGTAATTTGGAAAATGTCAATCACAGTTTCGACCTTAACAGCCAAAGCAATTTCTCTTATAAAATGTAAGAACTATAAAGCTATAAAGTATATTTAGCTTTTGTTAAAGCAACATAACCTGACACAGAAAAAATGTCAATAGAATGACAAAATAATCTGCATCTGTTTTAGTTACCTTTATTTAGTGGGAAGATCATGCCACATTAAGTAATTATTGCTACTAAGAAATTCACTGTTGCAACCTTTTTTTTTATTAAATTATTTTATTTGATTAGATTAGTTATTTATGATTTGTATTGACCCTACACAAAACAAATTGAACTGAAGCATTGCTTGTTGTATATTAAATGTTCTAAGAAAGAAATGTGAGTTTCTAGAACCTTCTGATTTGTGATCCACGACTTCTTTGTTTGTTGAAATGTAGATATGACTCTCAGACTAGCCTTATTTTATAGCTTCTTCTCAAAATGAGAAAATGGCAACACAATTAGATTAGGGCAAATTTTCACTGGTTATAACAAGCAAAAAAAATACCAATATATAAGCAGTCAGCAGTAACTAAAAAAATACACTTGAACAATAAGATGTTAAGAGGAGGATAGGAAGGTAAGTCTTCCTTAACGCAACAAGGAAAATCCTTATTGCTCATTTTACTGCAGTAAAAAAAATCTGTGTTAGATTATTTTAAAACAAACCTAAATGCAGTTTAAGGTTTTTGTATATGTGACATTTTTGTTTGCTGTGAGGCTTTGTTTTCCTGTATGTCACTTTGCAGGCAAATATTTGGAATTAGAGATATTTTTATATTGTTGCCTATAGTCATGTATTGAATTAATCAATGTTCAACCATTGACAGTTTCTGGTTACTTATGGAAACAATTAAGCTCTTATCGACAAGAATAAGTCAGTTTGAATTGTGTGTATGTGTTTTTTATATATAAAACAAATTAGACGTGTGAAAAATTCAGTGTCTCTTAGTGTTCTTGATTATCCGCTGTCTTGTGCTGTTGCATGCTAGGAACAACGGCACACCTGCTTTCGTAAGCGTACTTGCTGAAATAAATTATCAAGCTTCTAAAAGCAGGCATCAAGAACTGTACAGCCACTTATCTCTTTTGTAAATCTAACACGCTCCCTGCAGTGTTTGGAAATGAGCTCTTTTGAGATGCACACCAAAGCTTCCCCCCAAAGAGTAAAACTGATGCCCTTGTCAAAACAGAGTCACAAGGCAGAGCTGCAACATCCTAATTGTGGGGCTAAGGGCAAGGCATGTGTCATGTTTAGTTCACGTTGTTTTAGGCATTTCTGTTTACAGGCACACACTTTGGTGAGTAAGAACTGTTGAATAAATTCTAAGGTGTTTTTTTTTATTATAGAACTGTACAACATCTTAACCAATGAAAGAAGCACTTTATTCATTTTTCTAAATTGTAAATTACCTGTACTTGTAGCGTATGTTTTATGTTTAAAAAATTTTAACCACCTAATATTTGCTTTGATGAAAATATTTCTTTTCATCAAACTGTCAATGGTTAATATATTATCATTAGTTAATTTGTGTAGTTTTTCTACCTCTCTAACATGTTCTTGTCTGTGTGGTTTATACATTTTAAACATTCAGTAGAAGTTTAACATTGGTAAGCCTATTAAGAGGAGACAGCATTTTAAGCTGTTATCTAAACTGACTGAATTCCATTGATTTACCAAGAGTTCATCAATCTATCAGACCTAAATAAGAGATTTACAACCTATTTCTGACTTGCAATATTCGCTTTGTTTTGAAAGGAGAAAGAAACCATGATTCCAACCCACCCTTGATCCCTCTGGTATTTACATGTGCTTAAATGAAGTCCTTACCTGATACTGAGGAGTTGTCTGGAGTGCATTTAAAGAGAATGAAGATATCCTGCTGGTTTATCTATAAAAAAAACCCCAGAGGAATATTACATATTGTATGACGTAAGAAAAAAATGACAGCAAAAAGACATTTATTGCAACTAGACCTTGATCTGTATATTTGTCCTCTGATTGAGCTAACTTTGCTAATGGATCCTCATGTTTAAGCTGAATCCAAACTCAGCACTGCTTGACGGCATATGTTTATATGGAGGCAGTTATCATGAGTGACTGATGTGCAAACCAAGAGCCAGATTGTAGGCATTTATTAACCTTTTTCTAAAACACTCTCTTTAGACTGTTTTTGTTCTATTGTCCTAACAACAAATGATTGAATTTCTTTTCATTGCATTGTATAAAAGATAAGAGCAATAGTTTACATTAAAATGTTTTCTGCAAAATGGAAAGATTAAATCCTTTATAAATTCCATAATTGGCTAAATTGAGCTTTTGAGCCTACAGTAACTACTTAAGTTATTTACTTCTCATATTTTGTCATTGACATTATTGTTCTTTAATAGTGAGATTTTTGTTGTTTATATGAAAATTTCAAAATGAAAACAACTCACACTTATATGGGATTTGAACTTTTTAGATGTACTAAGCTACATAACATAAAAAATATATGTATAATGGGAGACATAAACTTCTCTAAACCCGAAGCCCTTGCTAAATTCCTGCCAAGCTTACAAGTACCACAGTAATCATTATTTTTAGTTTACAACAGGGCAATATGCAATAACAATTTCTTGATACTTAATAGATTAAGAAAATATAGGGTTACAAAAATAGGTAAAGGTAGGCAGAGCATTATTCTTTTTGCTGAAAAAAGAGATGCTCAGTTGCATCATTTTGTGTTCCACCATTAAATAAAGGGTCAAGTTGAATGGAGGTTTATAGAGGAACCAAATGTAGAGAAAGTAGCTGAGGAGGTTTCATCCAGATTTAATTAGAGTGGCGGCAACAAAAGCATAAATCCAGAAATAACTAACTAGAAAACAGAGGGCCCAGAACCAGGGAGAACATAGAGCTTCAGGAGGGTATGAACATCCATCCATCCATCCATCCATCCATCCATCCATCCATCCATCCATCCATCCATCCATCCATCCATCTTCTTCCGCTTATCGGTGGTCGGGTTGCGGGGGTAGCAGCTTCAGTAGAGACCAGACGTCCCTCTCCCCAGCTACTTGGGCCAGCTCCTCCGGGGGAATCCCAAGGCGCTCCCAGGCCAGCCGTTAAACATAGTCCCTCCAGCATGTACTGGGTGTCCCCCTGGGCCTCCTCCTTGTGGAACGTGCCTGGGTATGAACACTGATCTCTATTTATTCACTGGATTGTTGATAGACCAAAAAAACAGAAGTCACCTGCCACCATCTTGGTACTCCCCACTTTCATTGAGTCGCGGCATAAAAAAGCCTGTATTTTAATGTCACTACAATAACAATTTACGTAATCAATACATGTATATTACATGTGCATCATCAATTCAGCACTTTTGGCACATTATTGAGTGTTTGTTAACACTTATATTGTTGTAATAGATTTGTATTATATGTCTTTTTTTATATTTTTTTTATTTTTTATATTTTTTTATTTTTTATATT
>NW_015150476.1:285586-293545 GCF_000732505.1 Cyprinodon variegatus | reverse complement strand
ATATATATATATACATATATATATATATATACATATATATATATATTTTATATATATATACATATTTATTTCAGACCCAACAGTCACATGGCAGCTGTGAGCCCCTAACAGCGATGTCACATGGCGATCATGCCTTACATAGTGTCCTTATTATCCATGTGCTAGCACAGGCAAAAATGGGCAATTCGTATTTTCTCATTTATTTTACGAGTGGTGGGATTTCTCTTCCCTGCTCTTCTTTCTGTGCTGCTTACGTACGGCTTCCCTTGAAGCTGCAACTTTGGGGAGTTTTTGGTCTTGTGATAATAATGGTTTAAAATATCCCCGTACGATGTGTTGCCACAAACTGGAACGCACCGCTGGCCCCTGTGGTGCTGCAATACGTGCTCGAGATTACAAAAACAGTTTACCTTCTGTTCTCATGCCACATTTTTTGGCTTTTATTTATTTTTGGTCATACAAATTATTCCCCCAAATAAATACGGTTTCTATATGACTCTTCATAGTTTTAATCTCATTATACTACAGACCAGCTTAAACTGTCCCCCCCAGAAGTTATTGGCAAATTGAACTTACCCTGCTTTTTGAAATATTTCTTGCTATCAAATAAGTTTCTCAACTCTTTTTAAGATTTATTTTACTGTGTGACATTCCCTCATTTCCCTTTTCTTTTTCTAACTTTTTTCTCTGTGACTCTGCTATGTCAGCTTCTCTTTTCTTGTTTTCTACGAACATCCTCCACTCCCACTACCTCTTTCTATCTCCTTGTATTCTTTCTTTGCCTCCTTTTGAGTCACCTTGTCTCTTCTTTCATTAAAGATTGCTCTCATGTACCCTTCAGCCCATCTCCCACTTCACTGTCACTTTGTTCAACTTTCCCTTGTGTGCCCGCAAGCTGTCATGTATGTTCAGGTGTATTTGGGTTGACGTCTAAGTGTCTGCCATCGTTTATTGGAAAATGTTCTGAAGTCTGCTCCAAGTTGGTACCCAAATAATTGATTTTCTAATCAATACTGAGTGGCAATCATCAGCAATGTATTTGCCTCTAGAGAACCTCTCAAAGTCAAAATAACTTCCTTTTCCCTTTGCTTTTTCTTTCTTTACATTTTATCTTGTTTAATCTGTGACAAAATACTCATTGGATTCAGCTTTTTATAGCCACAACTTTGTTTTATTCAAAACTTGTTCTTGATCTTTTTGATTATGAAAATTTTCTCCATGAAAATATAATTGATGGAAAATTTTCTTGCTTTCATGTGGTTTGGAGATTTAACTGGCTCTGGCAGACACTTTAATCAACTCAGAACAACCGCTGTCCTCAGGCAACACATGATACATGAAGGGATTGAAAAAATAGTGGCAGTTTGAGTCCTTATCCTAATTTATCCCGCAAAAAAGTAGAAAAACAGAAGAATCTGAAGGTCAAACAAAATTATGTATAAGTAGTAAATCAAAATATGCATGGTTTGTTTTTTTGTCTTTACATTTTTCCATGACATTGCAAGCTTTGGGTGTGTTTCGATCCGCTTTTTGTTTTCTTGGACTAAAGCTATTTATTTAATTTAAAACCTTTTTTGTTTAAAACCATTTACTCTCCTTTGACTTTCTTCATCCTTTTCATTCATCTTTGTCCTTATCTTGGGGGAGTGTTGGCCTCGTGGTTAGAGCAGTGTGCTTGTGCTCTGAGAAGGTTGCAAGTGCCCGGTTTGATCCCAACAGCCTCCACTCTGGGTTCCTGAGAAAGACCCTTAACCCCACACTGCTCCCTGGGCGCCACACAATGGCAGCCCACTGCTCCCCAAGGGGATGGGTTAAACGCAGAGGTAAATTTCTCTAGTGTGAGATCAATAAACTTCTATTATTATTATTATTTAGTCCCCCATAGCCCCTTTTCAACTTCCCTTTTGATTAGACTCACCAGGTCCTGCATTTCACTAATCCCTGACTCTGAGGAGAGGGCATCAGTCAGTCTGCCTAAGAGCACTGTAGCTACAATGAAGCTTACCGTGAATGGGTAAATGACTGAGTGCAGTGTAATTGCAGGTAATTTACCTTTCTGCTGTACATCATGATTCCTGGTTCTATTGAGCAAAAGTAACGTTTCTTGTATCCTGTTTATAACTTTTGGATCTCAAGATTCAACAATGCAACAGAGGAGTGATTCAAAATCATGAATTTAGTACTCGAAATTCAATCCAAAACAATCACAAGATGCGAGTTTCCTGTATATCAGTAATTTTGCAACCTCTTGTTTTTTTTTTTTTTAAAGCCACCATATTTCTCCTCTAGGTGGAATTTGTCCTGCAAGAAGTTGCGATCAGCATATCTATCTGTCAATGTAGGTTTATGTTTTTATGGATCCTTTATACGATGACTTGTGAATTAACCATAGAACTCTGTATTGTCATGCTATGAAATCTGTAATATAGAAATATGATTGTATTTTTGAATTAAGGTAATATTTGCCTTGCAACATGCTATCCAGTTGCTCAAAGAATGTTGTGTCTTCCAGTGAAGAAGTGTTGGCTATTATTATAAACACTGTACGTGAAGGTGAGTGCTTTATGGTCCTTCTTTACATCAAAACTGTTATTTTGAGGTAAGAAAGAGTCCATTCTCTGGTTGCAATGTTATGTTGTTTGATTTGACAAAGAAAGGCAAAGATGTGATTACAAAAACATTAAGGTACTCAATGTCTGTTTTAGTTGCTTGTATGGCACTATTGCAGATACCAAGTAGAGGGAAGAAATCAAAGGAAGATAAATAAGTCGTAAGTTCTTAGAATACTGAGACTGACAAACTGTTGACCTCAACGAGTGATAAGGCTTTTATGATCAGACACCAAGTAATGCGGCCCTGCTGTGTGCCATCATGGGAGGTTGAAAAATAATGTGTATTCCAAAAGGTCCTTCACTGATTGCAGATTGTGAATTTTAAACCCAGCTCTTTCATGACCCAATAGAGTTAATATTTTAGAGCTTCTTTAAATGTCTATGTGTCCTTAATAGTTGTTTATATTCTTAGTGTTGGCTTTTTAGTCAATCAATATTATATAATCAATATTATATCATAGTTTTTGAAGTATTTTTTGCTGGCTCTCTTTCTGTCTTAGTTCTCCTCAGCTGTCACTCACTTGCTTACCCTTCCTATCTTGTTACATTCTTCTGTGTTTTAAAGTGTTGGTTTTCCTTCTGCTGGAATTTGCTTTTACTTGGTTCCATGCCAATGCTCTGTTTTTCTGTTTCCCTGTCTTTGTTTCAAGTCTAGTCACTTAAATATATCATTTAATTTATTAAAATTACTTATCATGCTGTTCCCAAGTTCCTGTCTGCACTTTGGTCCAGCTGACAATCAATTACTTTTGACAATTCCTCTATTTTGTAGAAAAGAGGTCCTTGGCTGTGCAACATAGAAGTCTGAAATCTCGTCTCCTATGCTAGATGTGTTATTAACTCTTCCTTATATATACATACCTGTAGATTTTAATCTTCAGATTTCATCTTTGACTCAAACTTATTTTTTCAATGTTTTCAAAATTCACCATTGTTTCTCTAAAAAAAGAGGCTGCCTCTTTTCTGCACTAGTGATGACTAACCGCCTCCAATAGGAAACCACAGAAGTCTGCAAAACATGTTTAATGGATTCTTGATTAGTTAGTTGGGGAAGAATCTGGCAATCCCGTTTCTTTACAGTTTCTCTATGGCTGTAAAGCACTCGTTCAACATTAGTTTGCTATAATTTTGAGGAGATGCAACAAAAATAAAAAAAAAATAATAAATGTTTGATCCCATTTGTTCATAGCCATGCAAATCTGCATAACCGCACAACGAAAGTTGGTATCCGGAAACAAAACCACCTGGATGAAACATTGAACAGGACTGAATTGAGCTTTGAAGTTATGTTACCTGGTAATCTGTCTCATATTTTATGTATTTTTGCCATTTTATAACATTTTTGCCATTAGTTACCGGAGGTGGAAAAACATTTTTAAGCAAGCTTATAAAATCCAGAGAAATCCAAAGTTTTACTCCAACTGTTAAAGTTGCAGTACATATTCATTCATCTGATCAAATTGGATAGAATAGTTAAAAAAAAACCCACATATTTTAGTGTATGATGTTGGTGTTGGCCTAGTGGTTAGAGCAGTGCGCTTGCGCTCTGAGAGGGTTGCAAGTACCTGGTTCGATCCCCTCAGCCTACACTTTGGGTTCCACACAATGGTAGCCCACTGCTCCCCAAGGGGATGGGTTAAATGCAGCGAGTGAATTTCATTGCACTGTACTTGTTACAGTGTAATGACCATAAAATGCTGGAAAAAATAATCTCTATGTGACGGAGGAACAGAGACACACCCAGTTACCATAACACAGTATCTTTATAACTGTGCTTCCTAACAGTATAGTCCAGATAAAACAAAGATAACTATATAAATATTATAACCCTATGAATTAGATAGAGATCCACTCAGCTAGGATTTCAATCAAGACAGAAAAACAACAATTTGATTAAGGTAATGTGGTGATTGATGGTAATATAAAACTCATGCTGACATTGCTTTTTAAAAGTGAATTTATAGTCCTAGTATGATCGTCTGAGACATTCCTCGATGGGTTTAAACAGAAAGTCAGTCCTTCTTTTTTTCTTTTCAGACACTAGATAAGCCCACATCGTCAGTGCATATAATTGGTGCATATTGAGTGAATTCAAGTGGAGAGATAGCAGACAATGTTCTGCCCACAACAAATCATTTCATAGTTGTCTCTTTGTTACGTAAGTGCATGAATCATAGAAAATAATGTTTCTTTTTTCAAGAAAAATATTTTTTTTTCAAACCCAGCTGTGTGGAGACAACTTCACCCAGCAGCTCTATAGACAGACACTATAAGGAATGGCAAGAAGCATTTTCTCTCTCTCTTTCTCGCTCCCTCACAACATCCCATAATGATACTCAGACAGACTCAGGCAGACGCTTGTTCCCGATTGGTAGAACTGTTGCCAGGGAGCGTTGCCGTCTCAACGTGGATAGAATCTGTTGTCTGGTACACTTTAGACATGAGAACAACTGCAGGATCTGAATATTTATAACGAGGGGACTGTTCATATTGAGATTGTATAGAGGCAACATAAGCAAGAGCAGAGGCTTCTGCTTTTGTTTGGGCTGAGACGAAACTTTTCACTCGGTTTGCTCGGTTCTTTTGCTTGACTTGAGACATTAATCTTTGCGATTACTTTTTTGTGCCTTGGAGTTAAATTCCTCAAGTTGTGCTTTGGTTTTCATTGTCTCCTTTGTGGGGAAACCCACTTTGTTGTCATTAAACTCACTTGAATTATTCCAAGTGGCCCAAAAAGGACTCTAACTTGAGTTTGTGCTTAATCCCTATCGCAGGGCTCCTCGAGGTCCGCTGTCTGCTTCCTTTTAGATGTGTGTCCGCTTCCACACACCTGAGTCAAATACACAGATCATTAACAGGATTCTGAAAACCTTGATTACATGCTGAGGAGGTAATTCAAGCATTTGTGTCAGGTGTGGAAGCAGAGACTCATCTAATTGGTTGAAGACACCAGACTTGAAGGACCAACATTAAGGAACCCTTCCCTACTGTCATTTATGCAGCTGGAGTAGAACTGGTTATTAAAATCTGCAAGGTTATGTGTGATCATGCATGTGTTTTTATGTTTTTTTTTTTTTTTTGCCATCTGGAAGATCATTTGGTGTGTTCCTGTCATTCAAATTAGGCTGGACTTGCTGCTATGCTTAATAACACTGTGTGTATAGGTATGAATCATTTATTGCAAATTGATGCAATGCATTTCAAATAAGTCAGAGAAAATGCAACCAGGATAGCATTTCAGATTTCTATAAAAACAAACAAAATTAATTTTTAAAAATGAGTGGAAGAAGTCTGACAGGCATAAATGATTATTGTAAAAACAGGCCTTGGTGTGTCAGAAAGTTTAAGATGCAAATGCAAACTCTAAGAGGAAAATGGGGACACAAGTTTTTTTCCGTGAGGCACACATTTGTTAATGCTTTCCCATCTGTCTAGAATATATACACATATATAGTGTGTGTATCTGTGTGTAAAATTAGTGCCGTCCAAGGTCTATATTTAATGCAGGCAACGGAAGGTTTGAATTTGCACGTTAATGCTTGTGAAAATGTGCACCTCAATATTTTTACATTTCACATGTTCCTTTGTATCCATGTGACTATTTCAGATTCATTCATGCATACATTTACATAAATATGATGCTATATGTTTGTGTATATGTACTATGTGGCACTCCACTGTCCTGTCTGCCTGACTCAACATATTCTCTGCTCACTCTCCTTTGCGCTTTCTCTCTCCCCTCTTCCTCTTTTCCCTCCCTGCTCCTACCCCCACCCCCTCCACCATTCCCTCCCTCCCTCCATCCCGTCCCTCACGCTCTGCCTGGCTGGCACGTACATGCATGTCTGTAGACTCTGTACTGTGCTTGCTGCTGTGGCACGCGCCAACCTCACTGCAATGCAGCCCTGTGTGCATTAATTGGCAGAGAGACAGTGGGTATGTGGTATGCAGGATGGAAAGGGTAGGAAAAGGGGGAGGCGGAGGGGGCAAGAGGCAATGTAAGGACACAATAGTAACAATAACCAACGGACAGACTGGTGGACAAGCAGTCTGGCAGCATCCCAGTGGGACAGAAACACAGACAAATAGAATGTGTATTGCTGAGTGTGCATGGGGAGATTACCTGACTGTGTGTATGTGAGAGCAGGGGACTGAGTTTATGTCTGTTTGCATTAGCGTGTTTGCGGATTTGTCTCTCCTGCGTTTACACAGGGCTTTTTTTGTGAGTGCTCACTCATGTGTGCCTATATGTGGCGTGCAGATATCACACACTGCTGTGGCGAAGCTCAAACTCACTGACTCACTGTATTCAACCCTCAGTGATATCTTCACTTTCATGTTTCCGCTGCAACTGAAGAGTAAAAGTTTGCGCAGTTTTTTGTGCAACTTTCTCTACCTGAGGTTTCTTTGGCAGAGAGTGAAAGGACTGTGTCTTTACACTTTTTAGGGGAGGCACTCAGATGTAAAAGTTCTCTTTGTCAGATTTTTGTTTATTTTTTTAACGTTTTATATTCAAAGGTAAAAACGTGGAATGAGATTTTGAAGGTCATGTTTGCTCTCATCTCGTCAAAAAGGTGTTAGTGCTGTTTTCATCATGCTCAGATTTTATGCAAGTACAAAATAACTTTTGTTTACAGTGCAAAAAAAGAAATCTGTAGATGTATTGTGGTGCTGCAAGCCTACCAATGCATTGCCATCAATCCTAACTGATGGGTGGGGCAGGGAGAACATTCATTAGAACAACAGTCAATAGTAACTCCAAAAGAACTGCAGAGATCAAATGGTATAGTGGAAGAATCTAATGAGAGGGAATCTAGGTTTTATCCGCTTAATTAATCTGGTCATTATATAAGGGTGGTGAGTAAAGACAAAGCCGAAAAAAGTATCCTTTAATAGAGTTGCAATTAATGTAGGAAGCACAGCAAAACAAGAAAAGCCTGCTCTGCTTAGATGTGACCAAAACAAAATTTTTTGGAATGCATGTAAAATGCAATCATATGAGTCACCCTGAACATACCTTATCAACAGGGCAATGAGAAGATGGTAGCAACATGTTCTGGAAAGGCCTTTCCTGGGAATGGATAGGAAGCTTTTGAAATATATTTTAGAAACTGCTGGGGCGACCAAAAATAATTGAGACTCAAAAGCAAGCAGAGTGACCATAAGTTTGACTTATAGTGAAGCGGCGTAATCAAAGCACATTAATGTTAAATTGGTCCTGTCAAAGTAAGACTTTAATATGAGGCAACGGTTTATGACTGTAGGAGTAAATGATGGATGGATGGATGGATGGATGGATGGATGGATGGATGGATGGATGGATGGATGGATGGATGGATGGATGGAT
>NW_015150476.1:230816-285553 GCF_000732505.1 Cyprinodon variegatus | reverse complement strand
ATGGATGGATGGATGGATGGATGGATGGATGGATGGATGGATGGATGGATTGATTGATTGGGCATTTACTAATCTGCAGTGAAGGCCTGAACACACCAGACACATTTTAGTGTCCAATCATATGGAAAATCGGATTCTATGAGGTTGTGGCACTTAGAGCTCATTAAAAATGCATGTGGCTTGTCAGACTACACACGATCCTCTGCAACTGCGCTAGTCTAGCTCCTACTAAGATTGACCCTAGTCTATTTTGATCAAATCTACGTAGCAAATCAGTGGCAATGTCATGACGGGAAGAGAGAGAGAAAAATACAAAGTAAAATCTGTAAATTTAAAGGTATTCCTGCCAGGTTAGCCTTGTTTGAAAACGGTGTGTATATAGAAAGTGGTGAAGGCTTGGACAATCAATAAAACATTTCAATTTCAGAGCTTATCGTGCTTCCCCTTTATCAAATTGAAGATGGAAAAAAATCCTTGGCAAACTTTAGAAAAACCAGTCCCAACCAGTAGTAAACTGTTTCACAGTTTGTTGTAACTGCGTTTTTTTTTTTTTTTTTTTATGCGATCTTTATTGAAATCTTTTAGCTGTTCTATTTTAAGAAAATGGTGTGGAGGTGGGTCATGAAGTGGGGTGCTTCTTTGTATTTTGACTGGCAGCCAGCGCGGCATGGATCTCTGCTTTTTTATATTTATAAACGGTTGTTGAGTTTAGATATTTTTTGACTTTTCATAATCTGACCAAGTCAAATATAGGAGATTTTTTTAGGTTTTGGGACACCAGGACAGAGGTTGAAAATGCGGCATATTCATGCAGACATCAGGTTCTGCTCCCCTTATGCCTTGCGGGAGCTTTTGTATATGCACTGCAGCCAGTGTGACAGGAAGAATAAAATAATCACATCGAAGCTAGCAGACTGGAACACAAGCGCTGTGACTCTTCCTTAATGGGGACAGTTCTTGAGCATATCGTTGGGAGAGATTGCCAAGTAACAAAGGCAGGCTCAGGATTTAAGAGTCAGTCCACAAAATCTCACTTATGTTCATGAGGTATGGCTCCCGAACAAATCAGATCCCAAACACAACTGGATAAAAGGAATTTATTTTTTAGGGGTCTACGCTAGGCTCTAGAGACTAGCTGAGTAACTCAGTAATCTATACAGAGCTTTGTGTAAAACCACTGCTCCTCTGTTTTTAAAGAAAGTTTAGGCATTTAGCTATTTCTTATCTGGATACCTACAGGGTCCCTTCCTATGGCAGTTTTTTCTTTCTTTTTTTCAGTCATGTTCCACTGGGAGGAGACCCTGGGGTGGACCTAGTTAGTCCTGAAGGGACAATATAGTCCCAGGATAGGGGGTGCTCTAGGACTCACAAGGTTAGTTGAAAGTGCTGCATGGGCGAGCAATGTAACCTACTTTTAAATAAGCAGAAGCAGTACGATATATATGCTGGTGTTGGTAAGTTATAACTATACATGAGGATATTTTACTGTATACAAAAAAAGCTCTATGAGCTATCTTAAACTCTGCACAATATTTAAAGGCTTCCTCACCATCACATCCTTTCGCTGGTGATGACCAGGGTGATGTGCACCACAAATTAACACTTACATTATGACAAGGTATGAGGTTATCACACTGGTCACTGTAAATATTTAAATTTAAAAAATACCATGTTCTTTGTGAATACTTGATTCTGATTATTTGTTGGGTGTCTGTTCAGAAGTCTTATAAGAGACTTATGCAAAGGTTCTGTAGGCAGATTCTGTTACTTTGACAATGCATAATGATTTATTTAATATATTTTTTCATAAATTACCATGGTATAAGAGAGACAATGGCCTTCAAGGTGTCCAATGGACCTTGTTGAAGCAAACCTCTGACGGTTCACGCCTTTGCATTGTCCACTCATTTCTGACAATAGACACCTCATCTGGTATTTATCCCTTGTGACATTGCTGCGTTATACTATGTTATGGATGCATTTTCACGGCTGGAGGACCTTGGAAAGTAGTAGAATTAACACAGAACATGTTCTAAGGGTTCACTTAGATTTCCTGGCCCATGATAAGTACTTGGTATTATGTGGATTTAGATCACGAAGCATTGTTCTTAGATCCATATGCTGAACTGGGTACAGCATTAAGCTTCGGTTATACTTTACACACGTAGGTTCAGCATGGAAAATGTGATGCGGGGACGCAACATTGATGCTGTTTTACACTATAGATTTTCCCTTGTACCAAATATTCTGGCCAGCTCCAGGGGGACGTGTACAGCACAAACCACTACAGGGTTCCCACAGATCCTTAAAAACTCTTAGGAGGCATTGAATTCCTTAATAAAAATCGAAGGCATTAAAATTATTACCATATCATGAATAGGATTTTATTTTTGTAATCCATATCTATCATGAAAATAATTGACAATAATTATTTTACTTTTACCCGAATAGTTTACTGTAACCATTATTAGTTCAATCCCGATAGTGGAACCAATAAAAAAGGATGCTGTGGCCAGACGTTGGGGTTATGCACCACTAACTTCTTATCTGGTCAACATGTAGAAGTGTAGATTTAAAATTCTGGCTATCCAGCCAAGAGTTTTCTACATAGCTAAAAGTAGGGAATGTATATGAGGCACGGTGTATTTATTGCGCCAATAGCACTAACTCTCTGGATGATGTTAGACGGAGGGCCTACAATGAAAGCAGAAGTATTGTGGACTTTGAGAAGGGAACAGAACAAAGTTTGTGAATTCAGTTCAGTAGTTGTTAAAAATATATCTGTTATTTGTGTGTTTTTTAGCTTTCTTCCTATATGGAAAGTGTTTTTTTTTTCTTAATTTGAAGGACCAGATATCAGATAGTAATGATTTATTTTAACCTCTTAATATCCATTTCATCTCTGGGAAAATTCGCCTATTTTGCATACCCAAATGGAAAAGCAAATAACTGAGGAACTGTAAGCCCAAATTACATGTGTGATACGTTATTTGAAAGCTAACACTTTCTAGTTCCTGAATATATACATTAAAATTGGGTGAGTAAAACATCCAAGCTGCATCAAGCCCAAGCTGCATCAGTTCAAACATGACTCAAAGTTGAGTTTTTTTATTCTCGAAAATAAACTCTTTTTTGAACAGCAGCAATAAAGACATGCTTGCTTGTTGTGGCTGCTTTGTCATGCTACATTTTGACATGCTGCTATAATTGTGCTTTGGTGTTCACTATGTCCATAAAATGAACTAGGTGGTTATATTGTGGAGACTCTAAGCTTTCCAACGATGTCTAACATTTCTATATTGGTAATCATTTTACTGTGTAATTTTCAAGCATTCTGAGTTATTTTGTGTCAGAGTTTAAAATAAAAATTTTGGTGAATTTGTCTCAACCAGCTTTTTTTTTTGTTTAGAAGTTGTGAAGTTGGACTGAACTTTTTATTTCTAATGGCATTAAAAAGTCTTGAATTTAACTTGCCTTATGTGTAAGGAAGTCACTGGCTTACAACACCACACTTCATGAGGAAATAGAAAACACTTCAGATTCTAACTTTTTGCATAGCCTCTTGGTGCAATCAAAGAGTGACCGTAATTATCAAGAGATTTACTATCTCTGTTTACTATCTATACTTATAGGCTTCATCAGAAGACATTTCTAGAAGTTTATGCTTGCAAACACACACCAGTAGGTGCAATGTGTAGATATTCTGTCTGTAGACACTGTTTGGTGGACTATGGAAGCTAAAACAATGTAATTTGGCCATGTGGACGCCTCAAGCATTGAGAGACTGACGTGTGGGAACCATGAAATCCCTGTGCAATTACAGGTGTTAACTGCTTGGGGGTTTCTGGCAATTAGCTCTTACCAACATGATACCTTATTTTATTTAGGAAAAAAATAATCACCTACTCCATATCTGGCTTTTGGGAATATAGACATTTAGTATAGATCCTACACAATGTTTTATCTATGAGACCACTGCTTAGACCACTGGTTATACAAGGTATTGGCAGGAAATGTGTCCTATTCCTTTGACTTAGAAATTATACATTACTTCTCTGGTCTATCACATTAAAATCCCATAAAAGCTAGACTTATTGTTGCATTATACGAAATTGTTTTATAAAGGTTTGAAAACTTTCATCAGTCTGTGTCTACACAAATACAACAATTAATTTCTTACTCATCCATCACAGCATCTTTGCATTTTGTTTTTCACCTCCCACACATATTTTTGTGGTACGCATCCTCTCTAGTAGCTGCTCCGCTTCTTGTAGCCGTTGTCCTGTCATGGGCTGCAACATCCGTCTCCTCTCTTCTCATGCACGTCAAGCGACATCTATGGAGGAGCTTTTTTTCCTGTGCTGGCAAAAAAAAGCAACAGAAGCAGAGAAATGTCACCTAAATAAGCAGAGCTACCAAAGCGGAGGTGTAAATTAATCATTTAATTTATCAATTCATGTGAAAAAAATGGGCTCGTGTGGAGACAGTGCTTTGCTGGTGTTGTGTGTGGGTGTTTTGGCAAGAGATGTCCTGGCATGATTCAGAGAACATACACGACACTTGCTGAAAAGTAAAAATCTTTTTTTGTGTGTGGACCCTGCTATTGTCTCAGTAAGTGGAAAACACCTCTCTGCAAACTTTTCAAGCCCTCCAGTTTAGTAATGCCTGGCTTTGCGAAGGAATGATGCATTCTCTCCAGACTTGCGTCAAACCGGCATTTCAGAAGTTTCACTATTTCGTGTCTAATTAATTAACAGCGCTTACAACCTCTGCAGGCTTCTCTCATTTCTCTTTTGTCTGAGTCATTCCCCTCCCTCTCCTCTGTCATACCATATAGACATCTGTGTCGAGGGGCATGTGGCAGAAGTTGCTTCAATCTAATTGTCTTTCCCTGCTCGTACTGTCCTCAAATGACTTTCTGTCTCAACTCTCCCCTCCCTCCCTCGGACTTTCTCCCTGCCCAGTCGCCGTCTCTGTCTGTAACTGTAGCCTGTGTTTTTCTCTCCCTCCCACTCCCTGCGACGTATAGATACTGCATTGATCAGACACACGCGCGCAGACACATGCACACACACTCACCGACCCAGCCTCCCACTCCTTTCATCATTGATTCGCCCTGCTCTTCTCTCTCGCTCTATCTCCTCTATATTCTCTAGCTCCTCTCTTCCCTCTGTACAGCAGCACTTGTTGAATTCAGCCCTTGGAGAGTAGAAAGCAGGGAGAGATGATGATAAGGAGGCATTCAGACGGCGCTCAGGCATACTGTGAGCAGAGAGAATGGGGTCTTGGAGGATGTAAAGATAGGAGGTAGGAAGAGGAAAAGTCAGAGAAGCTTTTTTGTGAGAGACACTTTAGGAGAAAGCGGGAGCCGGCCAGACGGAGGGGAAACAGAGTGCTCTCCTTACTGTCTGTAACTACTCCTCATCTGTCCTGCTCCTGACTGTGCTTAAAACAGAAGACGTAGAACTATCTGGGCTAACAGTGAGCAATATTTCTGCGTGTTAGTAGCGGAAAAGTTATGTGCTGGTTTCCTCCAGGTGAGTGCTTAGGTGCCAGGTTACAAACTAATATCCTTATGCAGCCTACATTGCCTGTGCCTGTGTATCTCTGAATGCATGAACACTTTTATGTAAGTAAGCCAGAGTGCATGCGTTTCTGTATGGAGTTCATGAAGTGGGAGAGAGTGAGTGAGCAAGAGAGTGAGAGAGAGAGAGGCTTTGTGTGTTTGTGTGTTAAAGAGGCGGTGACATTTTTTCAGTTTGTATTCCTGGAAACTGCTCTGCAGCATTGCTCAATAATGAAACTACTGCTTATATGTATGTGTGTGGGGGTAGGTGGAGAGAAGAAAACAATGATACAAGGTTCATGGAAGTAATGAAGGTGCAAGAATTCCTGGAGAAGGAAGTGTCTCGAATTTATGTGAAAATAAAGAATCTGTCTATCTGAGAGGTAAGGAGAGCGAATGCTGACAAAGGTGTAGCATCAGCAAAACGGAGGAGAATCTATGAACTATGACATAAAAATCTGTCTGTACTCAGTGGGTTTTGTTGCTGAGGAAAAAAAAAAGTTATTGTCAAGGCTATCAAAGTCCAAGCTGCAGGATAACTGCTGTTCATGCATGACAAGCGATACGTGGAATGAGCTTCAGGTTTCCAGGAATTAAAAGTCATGTCAAACAACATAGCCTTAAGAGGTTTCAGTAGGCATGGCGTTGTATTTTTTATGTTTTTTGTCCTGTGGAGTGACTTGGCTCCTCCTCCTCCTCTCCTGTCTCAATCTTTCACCCTCTGTCTTCGCATATCCATCTATCTTTCACACTCCTCTCACTTCTCCCTCAACTGTATTCATTTTCTCACTTAATTTCATCTCAGTGTTCAGTCTTTGCTTCCTCTCAGAAGTGGCTTTCTCTCTCTCTCTCTCTAGCAAATCTATTCCTGTTCTAAACATTCTATTTTTATTTTTTAGAGAAAAAAATGTCCAGCAAACATTTTTTTGTTTTTTGTTTAGCTTGTTTTGATTTTACGGATGTCTTTTTAGGTGGAAGAGTGAAAGTCTGAAAGCCCATCTTCCTCTTCCCCTCCGGCCAACATGTCCCAGCTGCTCCATGTGGAGATCCCGAATTTTGGAGCCACGGTTCTGGGCTCCCTCAATGAGCAGCGACTGCTGGGACATCACTGTGACGTATCCATACTCGTCAAAGGTGAGAAGTTGGAGATTCTTTCTTTTTTTTTAGTTACTAAATCTTCCACAAATGTTTTTAAACTTCTCTCTTTCTGTATAAACTAGGTCAAGCTTTTAAAGCCCATCGGGCCGTTTTGGCAGCCAGCAGCCTCTACTTTCGTGACCTTTTCAGCAGCTCAACCAAGACCCAGTTTGAGCTGCCTTCCTCAGTCACACCTGCTTGCTTTGAGCAGATCCTTACATTCTGCTACACAGGGAAGCTAACCATGGCAGCAAGCGAACAGCTGGTTGTCATGTACACAGCTGGCTACCTCCAGATTCAGCACATAGTTGAAAGAGGCATGGACCTAATGTTCAAGGCAAACTCACCTCACTGTGACTCACAAACAGCAGGCTCCCTAGAAGAAGCGGGATCAGAGCCTCAGAGTCCACTTAATAACGGCATCAGCCTGTCGGTGGCTGGCGTTTTGGGAACCCAAAGCTGGTCTACGCCGTCCCTTCTATTGCCGCAGCGTAAAATTAAAATAGAAGTAGGTGACCCAACACCAATTTCCACACCCTCAGCGCAAAACAAGATTTCAACCTCAGAGCTGGGGAGTCGTCTGGCTAGGGCCTTCTACACAGCAGCTGGAGGGCAAGTTCCTGGTATTCCTGCTTTCCACCTACAAGGAACAACAGGGGGTGGAGCAGGGAATGGAGCAGGTGGAGGAACTAATGCAGAAAGGTCCAGCCCAGGAGAGTCAAGCCTTCCTACCACAGACAGCCCCACATCTTACCAGAATGATGACGAGGAGTTTGAGGAAGAGCCATATGATGGGATCACAGAGGAGACCTACAGTCACATCTATGGGCGCTCAGCTAACCCCTATGGAAGTGAGTAGAGCTGTGTATTAGTCTAATCTTACTCTGGTTGCTAGAAAGTAATGTCCATAAGCAAAAAAAAAAAAAAAAATGATTAGAAATTTGTGACTGATTTCCAAAGTTCAACTTGTACAGTTATAAAAGATAAAACTTTCTTTCTCTCCAAGAACATAAGTTACAATAAACCTATTTTCTACTTTCTGTAGAAAATTTCTGTAGTTTTCTACTTTCCTATTTTCTAGAAGGAACCTTTTATTGCCTAAAGAGTGAAATATTTTTTATCAAATACAACAATGCTTTTATTCATAAACAACCCAGTTACAGAACTGTTGCACTCTGCATAATTGAAAATCTACAAATACCTTTAAGTCTGACAAAATATGGATCAGGGATATATTTGCAATTGAACCCAGTTAGCATTGCAACTGTAGATTTATTGGATGCATTATATTAGCTTTACAAAAAAATCCCAACAGTTTTTATCCCATAATGTTCTGCAATAATATAGGACTCTTGAATTGTTTCAGCTTCATCCTTTTTAAAATCTTTGACCTTGTTCAGGAATATCTGCCTAAACAAAACGCTGAGATACAATAAATTAAAAAAATAAAATAATTTTCCTTCTAATAAGTTTCTTCCACCTTTTATGCTTCTAATTTTATTCTTAAACATGCCATTAATGTTCAAAATAACCACATATTCTTCCTGCAACTCTCACCCCTAAGAGTATTGTCAGAAGGAGCTGTTTGCATAAGGTACACAAGATTCACAAACAAATCAGGTTCATGTAATTTCTAATGGTGGATTGCTCCAATGTAATTTTGTCTCATTTCAGGTAATCAGACAATTTCTTTGTGTAAAAACTCCATAACATAGTTCCATAAAAGTACATTTGTTTCTCGACTGTCTTGATGGTTACCTATCCAAAATGCGACAGTCTCGCCTTATAATGACTTACAGAAAATAACTTTAGATGTGTAGAGCTTAAAAGAAGGGGAAGATAAAAGATCCACATTCATTTTTACCCCAGTTGCATTATTTAATCTTTCATAAATGATGTATCCTGCACATCTTAGGAGGCAGGATGTTGTGCCTCCAGAGTTTGTGTGGGTTCTCACATTTTAAAGATGGCCTTATGGAGTTGGGATCGGAGTGCAATAACACAGTCCTTATCGCAGCCCAAACAGCTGGTCTTTGCTTCATATTGTAATGATTTTTTTAAGCATAATTTCTCCTGGTGCAAACGTCTTTATCCATGCAATGATCCAACATAGTTGTGTTTATATGCATTCATGCACAGGAAGCAGTTCTGGGTGATATTTACAAACAGCAGAGGCAAAGTCTTCCCAACAGTCTTTTTTTCAATTCAAAACTGAAAGGATTGATATCAGGTTTGTTCAGATCCTAGAGTTTTAGTAATTCACGAAATCAACTCTATCTGGAATCAGTCAGAGCGCCACAGGGTGACACTGTTGGATATTTGAGAGCTAGAGTATGCACCTCTCTCCTGTGTGTGTGTCTTAGTGCATGTAGGCAATGGTATCACAAATACCAAGAGGAAATCTTTTTTTTTTTTTTTCTTTTGTACATGTTTGTTGGAAATGATGCATATATTGGTGCTGTTCTCTCTATTTTGTGTATTTTTGCTCTCAGAGATTAGGGAAAACCATTTAAGGGTGAAGAAATGAAACTGTTTTGTGGATCTGAGCTCTGAAAGTCAGGTTACTCACGCAGCATCATGACCTATCTGGGATGAATCTGCAATGCTCTGAAACATTTATGAAACAAAACAAACTTGCATCCGATTAGCGAAGCTTCTCCACAAGCTCAATTGCAAATCCTCTATTTTTAATGAGAGAACAGAGGATGATCATAATAATGTGACTTTTGCTTTTTCCAACATAGATAATCCATTTACCAAGTATTACTACTTTTTTTAAAAGTTTTTATTTTTTGTTATATCCAACTTCAAACTTCTAAAATGAGGAGATTTGATGCAATAGGCCGGGGCTTTAACTCCAATGTCAAGAGCCAGTCTGCTGCAACTTGTAAATGCCTGTCTTTTTGAAAACCTTTATATTAAATGTCTGAATCATCACCTTAGAATTCATCAAGTTTTACAAAGGCCTGATAATGAGTCATTCATTTTATTCAGAGGTGCATTGAGAGGCTGAAGAACAGTGGCTACAGAGGAATCTCCACATGGAACCAAAATATCACACAAATGTAAAGAGGAAAAAAATAAGTGATTTTTTTGTGTGTAATCATTAGATCCCATACATTGTTTTGCAGACGGTCCAGATTTAGATTGCAAATTAATCCTGTCCTGTGGACTGATTCTCCTCCAGAGTTACCATGGCCCTCTGGCTGCTTCTGGTGACTGGCCATCTGTTTAAATATACAGTCATGTTTACAGAACAGCTGTATATGCAGACTATATTAGAAGTTTATATATTTGAATTAACTTGTGAAGGACATTAATTGTTTTGGACATTAATTCAGGAATATTAAGTTACTTTGTAGGTTTTTTTTTTCTCCTTGATGTTTGATTAGTGATGTTTAATTATATATCATGGCTACTCCATTTCACAATTATGTACCACTGTGTTTGTCTATAATAAATGTGTTTGTGGTATAATAAAGCCTTGTAGTCCATCATGATGTTAGTGCTTACACTAATCGTACAGTTTCTGTTGATGTCTCTCTTTTTTTTTTTTCTCATAATGATTTTATCTCTTTTTGACATTAGTCCAAGACAAGCCAGAGTTGGCCGGGATGCCATTGGCTTTGGAGAACCGTAACTGCGTCCTCATCCGCAGAGACCTGGTGGCGCTCCCCGCAAGCCTCATAAGCCAGATAGGGTACCGCTGCCACCCTAAGCTCTACACCGAGGGTGACCCTGGCGAGAAGCTGGAATTAGTTGCTGGTATGCATACAAATATACCTTCCTCTGGGAAATATTAGCATGCACAGATACACTGTTACACCTCATTTACCTTTTACTGATTGTATAAACCCAGATGTAAGTTTACTCCCACTATGTTGATAATGCTGTTCTTTGGTCATTGTTGTTTTTTTTCTTTACTTTGTTTTGACTGAATTAGATATAGCATTTAAGTTAAACTATTTTAAGTAACATTTCAACAGAAAAAGCTGTCAGACTCTTACTGCTAACATCACGGGGAGGCTAACAAAGTGAGGATTTTTGGTAGACATCAGATTAGTCAGATTTATTTTTTTAATTTTATTATTTTTAGCGATGGTGGATTTCATTTAAACGACGGACTTTGCCTGTCTGGAAGGATCATAGATTTGCAGTGTTCGTTTGTGGAGATTAAAGAGTGTGGCAGATGGACAACCATCTCTGCAGATATCATCAATCAGGACTTTATGGAAGAGTGAGCGAGTAGAAGTCAGACTAAAGTAAAAAGCATATGACTTGCTGCAGGGAGTTTGCCAAATGGTCCTTGCAGAGCTCTGAGAATGTAAAGAGATTTTTTTTTTTGTCTTGCTGTTATGATGATACAAAAGCTGAATGATGTGGCCTGAATGCTAGATATTGCTCTCAGCTATCAGTAGCAATGACTCTCAAATGGGCTGAACCCCTCAGTATACCAGGAGCATGGTAAAAAGCAGACTTTTTTTCTTTGACATGGAATGACTTCAACAAAAAGGCCTGAACCATTATTCTTCACTAGCTGTATTCTGAGAGACACAGATGATTGGAACAAAATTAACAATTTTTGGTTATGTGCGTTAAAGAAGTTTATTTTAAATTAACTGAGGGTCAGTGAACAGGTTTTATTACGTCTTGTAGTCTACAATACTGTCTGGAAGAAAAGTTTTCACCCTACGGTACTTGAAATGTATGTAATGCACTCCAACAATATTTCCCATGATTTTCTTTTTTTCTTTTTTTTTTTTTTTACTAATGAAAGGTTTTGAATTTGTCATGAATTTGTATTCAAATACAGCTGCAAGGCATTTCTTTTGAATAATTAGAAAAGGTTCTGAAGGTCAGATGTCTGGATTGTATTGAAGAATATTGGAAAAAAGAGGGAGAAATTGATAGAGATGCACTTTTCTGATAATAAAAAAGAAGATTTTGAACGATTTTCGATCCCCTTCACAATGTTGTGTTATTTTCCTTTTGTGTTGAGAAATATTTCTAAAAGATGGGACTCCATTTGCAACCTTAACTTAACTGTTATATTGAGGATTAATTGTAGAACGTAAACCAAAGGATTTTCCTCTCCTTTTCTTGTTTCTTATTTAAGCTGGACTTGTTAATAATTTCACTCTTTTAAATAAATCGAATGTAACAGTGTCTAACAGTTAAGTTGGTAGAAGAAGAAAAAATACCCTAAAAAGCTCATTCTGCAAGGCATTGTTCTCAGGAAATTCTTTTCTGTTCATGCACCTCAGGAACCCAGGTGTTCATGACACGAGGCCAGCTTATGAACTGCCATCTGTGCGCCGGTATCAAACACAAAGTGTTGCTTCGCCGCCTCTTAGCCACTTTCTTTGACAGGTGAGTTTAAAGCACAGTGCAAGTCGGCAGTTATTGTTTCTCTCTTAGATGTGTGCTTGGTTCCAGCTCTGCTGCTGTTGCCAAATAATCAACTTTCACACTCTATCTGTTGTATGTTGTGCAATGAAACTAGTTGTGTGTGTTTCTGCGTATTTCAATGTGATTTATTGTATGTTTGTTACTGATTTTTCCCTCTGGTATTTACTGCATATTCCTGTAGAAATACTCTTGCAAATAGCTGTGGGACCGGCATCCGTTCTTCTACGAGTGACCCAAGCAGAAAGCCCCTGGACAGCAGGGTCCTCAATGCTGTGAAACGTAGGTTTATTGAGCAAATTATCAGATGCATGTCATGTTAAAGGGTGCTGCTTGACTAAGTGGGCATTGCTGTTGTCTCCTCTTTTACAGTCTACTGTCAAAACTTTAATCCTAATTTCAAGGAGAGTGAAATGAATGTGATCGCTGCTGACATGTGCACGAATGCACGGCGGGTTCGCAAGAGATGGCTCCCCAAGATCAAGTCCATGCTGCCTGACGGCATGGAAGTGTACCGCGCAGGCATGGGAATGAGTGCTGCTGCTGCTGTTGGTCTGAACCTAGCTCTGGGTGCTCCTCAGTCAGGAGTGCCTCTAACCTTCGAGCACGATTTGAAGAGCTTAGAGCAAAGGCTGTATCCAGATCGCAAGGACCCTATCAGGACTCATGCAGGCAGCCCGAGTTCAGGTGCGGCTGGAGCAGAAGCAGAAGGAGAAGGTGAAGCAGCGGTCCAGGAGGATCATGATGAGGATGACGATGAAGCTGGATCAGAGGGAGCCGATCGATCACTGGGGGTACCAGTCTTGGTGTCAGTGGTCGGATCAGGAGACACGCCCCCTGAGCAGGGGGTGGAAAGTTTTGGACAAAATCTGAGGTTGAACGGACAGTGAATGTCATTCTCATGTTGTGAAATGTGTTTAACACTCACATCTTCTTCTCACCGTGTCATCCATCACTCTTTCTGCTCCTCTGTGCTTCCTTAACTGAGATATTCTGTTTGCCATACACAAAAGCTGAATTCACAACTTTTATCAGCAGAACAGTCGGTCACACATGCATGCGCTCGTGTGCGCTTGTGTATTGACAAATAAAAATGTGTAGTGAAATTAACCCACACATAGTAAAAGCATACACAGGCATGGCATTAGTTAATACAGAACAGAAACTTTCTCAGATCCAAGTATGTATTCGGTACTCCGGCTTCTGCAGCCTTATTAAAGGTCAAAGAGATGGCTGTAATCATTCATCATATCAGCGCTACACCACCAACAGCTATCTGCCGCAGTTTATAGTTTGCAATGTAATTTTATTTCATAAAAAGACTTGGGAGAACTTTAAGACCTCTTTACAGTACATCGCATTACCATTCAGGGATATGTGAGAACATTATCAGTATTACAATTAAAGGCAGGAACTGTGAAAGCACCATTTAGAAAGTAAGAAATCATCTCCTGTCTTTTAACTTACATTGCTTTTTCCAGCATCATCCTCTGAACCTGTCCGCATTTTGTTACATTAACTACAAACTTAGCTTATTTGGAAATGATGTGACAGACCAGCAAAACAGAGCACATAAATGTGAATTGGAAAGAAAGGGATACATGATTTTTTTTTTTTTATCTCCATTGCAAAAACAATCTAAAAGGAGTACAAATTTCTTTTAAAGTGTATTTACCCTTAATTTTATTAGGTAAATAAGATGATCTGCAAATAGAATGAGTGTTTACACCCATAAAATAAGATAATTGGGTATTATGCACTTTTTTCTTATTTTAAATATAAATTGTCCCATTCTACTGGTAAAGTGTCACACCTACCTGCTCATTTCAGAAAAAAAGTACTTATTTTAAGAAAATGTTTCTTAATTAGATTTCAGTTTTGTGCAGTGGTGTCATCTCAGTGGGCTCCTTGTTCTCCAATGGACACATTCATCTCCACAGCACAATGCTGCCCCCACCATGTGTGGATAGTGTACTCATGTTAACATGAAAAGTTGTTTTCTTTAGCAAAAAGAGGAATGCTGTGTGTCAGCCAAAAGGTTATGTTTTGATGCAAGCACCTTTTATTCATACAAAGAACAGCTGAACCTCCACTGAGATGAAATCAGCACATAGGGGGTCTTTGTTTACCAATGAGGCCCTTCCTGATCTAAAGGCACATGCCACAGATTTTTTGTTAAAACATTTTTTTTTAAATCATGCATCTTATTTCTTCCACAATACGATCATGTGTGACTGTGTGCTGATCTGTTATAAATTCCCATTAAAAACATAAACAGTTAGACCAACTTAAAATGTGGAAAAGATCAAGACATTTTTTTCCCTGCAAATGCTATTTCCCTCTTCAGAATCCAACAAATCTGTGGCATATATTTTCTGTTTTCTCGGGCATATCTGACTGTAACATATCAGATTATGCTGTCAATGTGATGCCTGTGTCTGCTCCAGACTCCACATCCCAGCCCACACATATGTATGTGCAAACAAACACATACACTGTTACATTTCTGTAATTTTCGCCTTAAATGTCCGTGCTGATGTAATCAAGTGGCACTCTGTCAAAAAGAATATGTTGCATTGCTTTTTAACTCCAAAAATTACAGAATTTTTGGAGATGCAGAGACGTGAACCATAACATAAGATAATGTCAAGCCTTGCATGCATTCATCCAAACAATGAATGGGAAGAATTGCTGAAGTGAACAGCAAAGCCATAGCTCTGCATTGAAATAAGATAGCAGCTACTATTGCCTGGAGCTATGCCATCATAAATCGGAAGCACTTTTTTCCAATTTATTTCTGGAAACAGACTACCAAATGCCACAAATGATCTCGACTTTACTCTGCTTAGACCGTTTTCTGACCCAGACAGAGAAAGTCTGAATTTATTGTTTGTATTTTTATTTTATTTGGAGTACTTCTGAAGAGTGTATTTTTCGCTTAAATGGAGAAGAGTGGATATAGGGAGTGCACTACACTGAGAAAAGAGAAGAGTACTGTTCCACCTTAATGTGTTGGTGTGATGTGTACAAAGTTTGTCCTGTTCCCATTTTCCTTTTGTGTTGTTTTCCTCCTCTCCTATGAGGAAGGGATTTGGAGGGTAAATTATTTAAGAAACTTTTAAGAGCAAATTAGGTTTGTTTACTGCATTTGTACTCAAGAGAGACAGAGGGTGGGGAAGAGGGCCTCTGCAAAAGACTGCAAATAGCCACCACATTACCATGATCGCTTACCCAATCAGACAATCTGTGGGCTCAGATAGAAACAACAGTTCTCTATTGATGATTATTTTCTGTATTTTGTTGGAGGGGAGGGGGACTGAGGCCATGCATTCGTCATGCCTGTTTTCTGTTTTTGATGTCTGATTTCATGCCCTTTGCCATTGCCATGCATAGAACCCAGTCCAAAGAGCCTTTCTTTTTTTTTTTTCCTTTCATGCATTGATTTAAAAAGATCCACTGTTAAGTGTTGCTTCTTGTTCTTAGCTTGCTGTGGTCTCAGTCAACAGTCAGAGCACATTGAATCAAAAGAGCAGACCATAGATTTTTTGCCATAACTATTCTAAAAATGTTATTATTAAACAAATATTAAGCTGATGACACAAGTGAGGTTAGGATGTTTAAAAGAAATACCCTTAGTTTGACATCTTATGTAATATTTCAGTGATGTAACACTTTAGAGATTGGGCCAAACTTTCTTTGTCTTTTCCTTTTTCTTGGATGAGTTTTTAGATGGCCCTGCAAAAAAAAAAAAAAAAAATCCATCCATAAAAAATAAGGGTCACGATTGCACTATAGCTAATGTTAATACGTTTACAGTTTTATTTCTTTGTTTGTTTTTTCCTTTCAGAATGAACTGTAGTCAGCCCTTGATAACCCAGGGTTATGAATGGCCAAGATGATTGATGAATGTAAATTGTAGCATTGCTTTGGTGAGGGTCACAGTCTATTTTTATGATATAGTAAATTATTGAATCTGTGTTTATCATGTGGTTCCATTTTTCTTTTTTTTTTTACTCATAAATTGCAATTCTTCAGAAAAATGATCTTTAGATTAACTTAATTAACAGTGATGTTTTGACCTTATCATTTTGAAATGATGCAAACGGGTCTTCCAGTGGGGTGAAGCACAGGCAGCAGTTGCCTAATAAGTGCAAAACTGAGGTTTGTTTCAGGTACTCCACATGATTTTATCCCCCTATGAACGATTTCATATTGATCAAAACAATAATGTGCTTTTCTAATTGTAAAATCACTCAATATTTTTTGTATAATTTATTGGTTGCTCAATTGAGGTAACAAATAAAAACACATAAAGAATTTCTTTGGGTTTACAATCTAAATCCCCTCCAGTTTAGTCAGGAAATTTAACTCCAAAGTTTATTAGATAAATAATTAAATTTACATTTAAAAATGTTTCAACTGTAAAAGCAAGCCACACTTATCCCTTAAACTACATTGAATTTAGAGACACAGTGCATTGAATACATATTAAATCTCCGCTTTCACTAAAGCATCTTCAAACCGAATGTTTTTATCCCCCATTAATTCTAATAGAGTTTTAAGTATCGCTCTAATAAAGAGTGCAGTAACTATAAGGGCCTAGGAAAATGCGATATACTCCATTGCATTGATGAAAGGGGGGTGGAGCAGTGCCTTAGACTGTGAATGTAGGTTTGTGCCATAATAATGTTTAGAAACAAACAAAAGCAAGGAGGTTGTATAGATTAGACTTTTCTCTTACTGAAAATGTTACTCCACACTTTAAAATTATGACTCTAACAACTATTTGATACATTTTAGTTGTCTTATTTTCTTTTGTGTCATCTTTGAATGTATAAAAAAATATATACTTCCTTTACTACAGTCACTGTGTTTATTTAAGCTTTTATTTAAAATATATAATTGGTTCCTTATTGGACACCCTTGCATGCTGAGCAAGACAGGGCAACCTATCAAGAAATGTAAATACAATCAGATTTATTAATCCAAGTAAGATTTGTACATCTGCTCAAATGTGTCTTCCTCTGAAAACTTTACCTTCGTTCATCATCTTCATTATTTAAAATTAACCTTCTCGCTTCTTGGGGTCTTATTTTTCCATATTGTGCAGAGTAACCAACTGATGTTGCACTTTAAAATGAGAAATTCTCAGAGAGTGTCATGGCTAACTTTTGAGAGAATGGGCTCCAATGGAGGCGCTTATTAGGAAAAAAAGATAAGTAATGTGTATGATTTTTACGGGCTTGTTTGATGGAAACCAGTGTCATGTTTACTGCAAAAGGGGTTGTTGGCTGTGAAGAAACCATTGTTTCATTATTCTTTTTTTTTTTTTTTTTTTTTAAGAAAAAACATTTTTTTCTTTTGTTTCCTCTTTTACTGTAAAAATAATAGGCACTGTAATTCTTTTGTTTTGCTCTGCTGAAAGGTTAACCCTGAAAATTATACACTGATATGCAAAAATTACACTTCTATCATAAAATGCATGCCATTCCGATGTTCACCCTAACCCAATGAAACCTCTGATCTTTATGCACCCTGTATTTTATGCTGAATAACTGTTTTTACTGTTTGCAAGCGAAGACTTGGGTTGTCTTGCAGTCAACTGGGCTGTATTTTTTAAATCATAGACCCTGACCTTCATTGAATGTCTGCATAAAATGTAATCTCTTGCATAATCAACAGCAAAGTACTGATTAAGAATGACGTGCATAGACTAACTACCCACTCGGGTGTGCATTTAAATCTTCAGAGACTAAGAAAAGAAATGCAATGGAAAGTTTGTATGTGTATGTCTGTGTCCTCAAACATGATGCCAGCACTTTAGAACTACTTAGAAAACCGAAAGAAAAGAAAAAAAGTGTCAAGGATGACCAAGGCGACAGCTGACATGGGAGTAGATGCAACTTTTAAAGCCATGTGTTCAGAGCGCTGACAATCAGAAAAGGGATGAGGCCCACAGTGCACTATGGGGATGTGAAATGACTTGCTGTGCTTTTGCTATTTGCTATTGTCTTTCATCTTGGTGCAGTCTATACTGACTTACCTTCAGAATGGAAGGATGGGGTTATTGACTGCAGCCTTCTTTGTTTATGTTAGTGTATGTGTTTGCAACAAGGATCGACTCAAACCTTGGTGCTCAACCGACATAGCTGTCTTCAGTTGGCATGGACCTTAACTCTCATTTTTTGGTGATTTGATGATGGACAGCAACTTTTTTTCTTAAAGGACAATTTTATCATGCAACTGCATACTTTGGTCATGGTCTTGTTCCTGACTATCAGCAGGTCTTGGCCCCGGACAAATTTGGATGAGGCTTAGTGTTGATACTGCTTCATAACAGAAATAATGTTGAAATGTTTATGCGCCTTCTGACTCAATCATCAATAATATATACTGGAAATGCAAGTTGCCACTTTTGATGTTGCATAAGAATTCATTCATTCCCATCATCACATTTGCCATTATGGGTATCAAGTTGTGTATATGAGGAGTACCTTATTTCTTTAAATGCAATACAAAAACATGTCTGCTTTCTAATAAAAAAAACCTTACTTCACCATGTTCTGTACTGAGCGGCGTGTTCATTTGTCTTAGTGTCTTTGTGTTCCCAGAGCTGAAAGGCTGCCCCTGGGGATCTGCCTATAGAGCTGACTGCATAAATCCTATACACAGCAGGGGTACCTTACAGAAATGTTTATTTGTTCTTTTTTCAGATATGCATAATGCACTCGGGGCATTAAGGTGTTGCCAATAGTAAAAAAACAGTCAATGCTGCGGTTCTACTAAATCATATTTTTCATAAAAAAAAAAAAAAAAAACTTTTAAAAACAGATATTTAAATGTTTGCAAAAGTTAACATTTGAGCCGAAGGAACCATTTTGAAAAAAAAATTGAACCTTTACAATAAAGGTCTGCATAGATACAAACATTAACTTAAGAGAGGCATTGACTTTTCTTCTTGCTAATGTCTCAGTTTTGTAAATATTATCCAGTAATTATCCATACCCATTTTATTCAACATCCCACTTTCTAAATACTGTCAGAAACGTCGCTTATAAACACCATCAATCAACTTTAAGAAATGTATATTATTCAGATATTGAATTCATTTAAAGTGATTCATGCTGAAAAAAACTGATGAAAAAAACATGTGTTTAATGAATGTATGATCTCTTTATTTCTATTTACACAAAATTTGGTGATGTAAATCAAAATCACAAAATAATAAAGTCACATTAATATATCTGATTTTAAACAGCAAAATCCATATATATATATAGATATATAATTTATAGTAGGTTAGTGATGTATGTGCTCTGGAACTCTATTTTAAAATATGTATATGTTCATATATATATGAAAAAAAAAAAAATATATATATATATATATATATATAGTAGGTGAATGATCTATGTGCTCTGGCATCTGCTTGCCATCCTTGGATCTTGCTCTACGGTATATTTGCGCGCAGCGTCCTCAGCTTCTCTGATGCATCTCAACTAAACTCATATACGGACTTTCAACAAATAAAATTATCATATCCCTTCTCGGGGAAGGCAGATACTGATACTGGAAATGGGAGACGACGGAGACTCTCCTCCCGAAAGGGAAATGAAGGTAAACTATTGAATACTGCTACCAATTAGCATGTGGAAGCTACTGCGTCAGTTAAGTTTCAGTTAGCGGCTAGCTTAGCTTGGTGCCTCGTTGAACAACTTTAAATTTAAGCATGCTAAGTGTTTTAGTCGAAAACGATATCGTCTTTTACGAAACAACAGTTGAAAGTTATCTATATAAAATTGATTAAATAAAATATTTTGTGTTTAAGTACACACCATGAACTCCTCCGAGTTTTAGCTAGTTAGCTTTGATGCTAGAACATTAGCACTACCTTTAAGCCAGTACATATGTGTTGAGTACTTATCCAGTTATTCCTTGTATTTTTCAGTGACAGAAAATAGTGTTGCCATTTACTCCCGTAAAGAGCTACTTTAATTTTAGCGTTAACCTATTGGTTATTTAATCATATCAAACGACTGTTTAATGTAATGTGTCACTGTTTTCTTCTACAATTTGACATGTAAGCATTGGCAAAAATCCAAGATAGAAACTGTCCTTTTTATGTTTGTAAACAAATTAAAGTGCTGACGATGGTGTTAGTATTATTGATATTAATCATTGAGTACATAAGCTATGTTATAAAATAGGTTTTACTTATTCATGTTATGGGAATCACACAACAACTCTGAAAAGTAATCCAGCAGAGGTGGGAATCTGTTGTGGAGGTGGAAATGCAAATGGTTAAAACTAATCTTGTGTAGGCTTTTTATTTTCTGAAGAATTCAGCTATGAAACTGAAGTTATAACAAGACGTTTTAAAAAAGAAAATGTCAGTTTTGATGAAATAACACAAAAAATTGTTACAGTATGTTAAAGAAAAATTGAATAATGCTAAATAAACAAATTAACACAACTAAAGGTACAGTTGACTCGCAAACCATATTGAGACTGGACAATGTTAATTAATTTAAAAGTGTTTGTGATCTTCACTGATGATTAATCCTAAAAGCAATGCATACTATACGTGCAGAAAGCATTTATAGCAGGGATTTTAACTGCAAGAATTCACCATTGATGGTAGAGAAAGGTGTCAATTTACAACAAGCCTTTCCCCCCTCCAGTTGAAGGGGGCACTAATGGCCTTAATATTTTAGGTCGCTGATACAATTACATATGTTTCTGGCCATAATGGTAAATCTGTCTTTTTTTTTTTTTTTTTTTTTTTGTAGGATTTTCAGTTTCGACAGATGAAGAAAGTACGAGTTTTTGAGGCTACTGAAGATTTCCCCAAAGAAAGATCCAGTCTTCTTACTGTCTCAAACAAATATGGTTTGACATTTGTTGGCCTTGGCCAAACATTTAAAGTATACTTGACTCAAAATATTCTCGCTGCTGATCAAGCTGATCGGAACTCCCACGAAGTTGGTAAGAACTTGAGCACACAGGTTTCATTGACATCTTTATAGTAATGTGTGTAGCATGCTTTTCATCTAGTTGTGGTGCTGAAGTGTCATTTTACTGTCTTCTAGAAACTGGGATACAGCCACTGGCTGAAGTGACTGGAAACCTGATTTTGCATCACTTGGCTCTGAGTTGTGATGAACTCACTTTGTCGGTTTGTGGCACATCTGAAAAGGCCGGTCTGTCCATCGCATTTTACGATGTCCGAACCTTTTTAAATAAGGTAACTGCTGAAAGTCTTGTTGATTTTATTTTTAATGCTATGGATTTTGCTTTTAAGGTTTAAAAAAAACAGTTTTTATTTGTTGCGTTTAGATATTTTTAGGACCATCCTACAATTAAAACCCTGAGACGACAAATGGCTTTGAAATATGAAGATATTTCTTTAAAATAACAATTAATACCAAAAGATGTTATTGATCTCAAAGTGACTGCAGTAAGATTTCACAGTCATTTATTTATTGACCATTTTGTTGTATTTTGATTTAATTTTTTTTTTTTTTCAGGCCAGACCTCAGAAGTCACCGTTTGCATCATTGCAGCCAGCTGCAGCTTCTGATGCTTTGGTTCAGGACTTAAAGTGGAACCCTGCTCAGCCTTCCATGTTGGCATCCTGCCTGTCTGATGGCAGCATGATGATTCTTGAGGTTACAGATTGTGTCAAGATACAAGCCCAGCTACCGGCTGGCAGTGGCATCACATGCCGTAAGTGTGACCTGTTTATAATATACTTTAAAATAAAATATTACATCATTTGTACCTGGGTTAAATACCATTTGTCTACTTTTCTCAATGTAGTGGGTTGGAGTCCAAAGGGAAAACAGATAGCTGTTGGAAAAATGAATGCCACTGTGTCTCAGTACACACCAGTAAGTTCAATTTAATGACCAAAAATTAGATAAAAGCTTTGTTTTTTTGTGTGTTTTTTAATTTTTTTATTTTTCAAAGTGAAACTGATTCGTTGTTTTTCCTCAAAAGGCTCTAGAAGAAAAGAGAGTTATCCCATGTCCACCATTTTACACTTCTGATGACCCCGTCAAAGGTAAAAAGGCATTTATTAGATATGGGAATAATATCTCTACCAAGCTCTTTACCTTACTACTTCATTTTTTTAAAGTTGTCTTCATCTAAATTGCATTTTTTTCCTATAGAAATCCATCTTTTTTTGTCTATGAAGTGCATATTCTATGTATTGAATATTAATCACCCACAGTGATTTTTTTTATTTTTTATTTCACATTCATTAGAAGAATAATTAAGTGATCGTTTGATTGTCATTATTCCTGTGAATAATCTCTTAATTATTTGATCATTAATAATACAAAAAATATACATCTAATTTATAATTTGTTGAAAAAAAAGCATTTATATGCATATAAAGAAAGTATTTTTTCTGAAAACTATTTAAATATGTTGAAAATGTTTCGCTGCATTTCATGAGTGTTTAATAGTATATACCAGTACTATGATTGCAGACTTCCTAAAGGTGCATTGCACAAATTCAAGTTTTTGTTCTCCATACATTCCTTTGCAATATCCCAACATGTAAAATTAGTTTTCCTTTATTTACCACAGCTGCCATTTATAGGCTCCATTAGTTAGTTGTGACCTGACTAAAGCAAAGTAGTTCACCTGGTTAGTTTCTGTGTCCGCTGCAATTGATACATTATAAGACTTCAAACATGACTGATTTTGAAGATGAATTGCAAGAAACCAGCCACATGGGTACCTTTAAACCCATCTGAGACTACATGCAAGACAATGACTATGAAACGTAGGTCTAGTGCCACAAAAAGGGTCAAATTGAAGTCTGATGAGTGATAGAATAAGATGAGTAAATATTGGGGAGTTTTTGATAAGGAACCTGCAGTTGGCCCTTGCTTGTATCTAAAAAGGCAAAGATCTTCCATTTTCAGTATTTAAAATGTTCTTACTTTAGAAGACATTACACCTCCAGACAAAAGATCTTTGCAGTCACAGCATTAGACTTCTCTTCTTCCAACGCAACACTGGTGTCATTTCCACTTACCTAGAGGAGCAACATTTCTGCATAAATTCTGTAACTTTTGTTTTGCTCCTTTAACTCGGCCACCAAAAATTATACTCAGGACATTAGGATGCATGTTTGCACAACATTTAAACTCCCCTCAGACCTTAATTTGCTTAGTTTTCACATGCTGCTCTAATATGGAGTGAACATGGTTTGAGAAAGAATCTACAATGTTCCTATTCTTCAACATTAAGATTTATAGATTTATAAATTTGGTTTTACTCTTACTTTTGGTCTAGCTACTTTCTTTTTAAATAACAATCATAACAGCTGGCTGTTGTATGCTGATGTTCCTCACGCCTAGACACCTAGCTGTTTGAAGAAGAATTAATCCCCAACTAAGCAGGTCACATATACAGACAAGAAACTGAAGCAGTAAATGGTGTTAATTTATTACTTTACTTTTCTGAAACTGTTTAAATTTTATTCTACAAGAATTTCATTGGTAACACCTATATTTGTTAGACCCAAAAACCTTTCATTATTTGTTGAATTTCCCTGATCATACTTTGTCTTTGTTTGCAATTATTATTTGCAGCTCTGGATGTGCTTTGGCTAAGAACACCTGTGTTTGCTGTGGCTTATGCTGCTGCTGATGGGTCTCTTGAGACCCCTCCTGAGCTGGTGCTGATCTCCCTCCCTGTGAGTATCACAAAATATCTGTTGACCACTTGATATATTTATTTAAATGTCTGTTCTCGATATAAAACCAGCGACATTAGAATAGAATTGCATCTCTAAAAGACTGCCAGGGTCCATAGCACAACTAAAGAGCAGTTTATACATGTACAATTTTTATTTAAATGATGATTAGACCAATTAAGGATGTAATTTGAATGATTTGTTGCTCAGAACCTCTAAAATAAAGATTGTCTTTTATTCCAAAGCATTTTAGACATTTAGGAACAGATTGGTGTCACAGAGCTTTATAGTATATAATCCAATGTTTTTATTTTTGTAAGTCATTTTAAGCATCTATTTAAATTCTTTAGAAACGGGATGAGAGACCAGAGCCAAAGTATGTGAACTTCGGTGAGAGTGTTTATGGCAGCTGTACAGAGCGACAGCATCACTACTTCCTGAGTCATATAGAGGACTGGTAAGTGATGATGCAGTTTATATCAGATTTAAAAAAATTTTGTACTGGAATACCTGCTATATGTATGTTTTGACAATCATGATAAATTAATAGTTTTTTTCTTCATCTTTACTATTTTTCTAAGGGACCTGTTGTTGGCTGCATCAGCGGCATCTATCGAGGTCAGCGTGATTGCAAGACAAGATGACAAGGTGACTAACTGGAAACGACAAAACCTTAACAACTGTTTAATTCACTGTTTTGACTATGAAAAATAGAATATCTTTTGAACTCAACCGTTTTCCTAACTCTCAAGTTAATATAAATGTAATTAGACATCAACATAAGTCAATTAAACATTGACTCTAGATAAATGTGCTCAAGTATAATTAATGAATGTGAAAATATCTCAGTTTCCGAGTATATGGCATTTTTAAACTAAAAGTGATTTAGCTGAAAGATCCTATGTCATCTTTTTAAAGTCTTTCAAAGCCACTTATTGGCATCTTTCCCAGCCAGAACTATGGGGGCCGCCATATTAGTTGGTTTCGATTAAAAAAAATATTCAAGCCTCTTTGGAGAGCATTCTGTGGTGTGCAGAAGATAGGGGTTGGACATGGAATTGTTTGTAGTCTGAGTATTTAACCCAGTATTCAAGTCATAAAAGAGTCACATGCTGTCCATCTGCATGAGCTGCACCCTACCCCACGTAAAACTCAGTGAAAATAGCGGGGCTAGCTTCACGCAGATAACAAACCACCATTAGTTGCAGAATTAGCTTTGTGGCAGAACTGGAAATGCCCATGAAACTTTTCTACATAGAAATGTATCATGAAATAATGCCTTTAGGACTATATCAGTGTAAATGTATTATGAAATCTAGTTCTTTTCTTCCAATCCTGAAGAAAAACACAAGGCTTTAAAGCAAAGCCACCATTCGAGGCTTGGTGCTGCCTATTTCTTGACGCCACCAGATCACACCACTTCTGAAGTCTGAACAAACTTTAACAACTCTTACGGCCCAAAAAACCCACATTTGTATGGCTTAGAAATAAGCTATAAAAAAAGTAGATGTTGCTACCCTTTGCAGATTAGCTGCACTTATTCATAACTTAAGCCAAAATCATCACGCTGTTCTTCCCATCACCCCTTACTGATGGAAGAGTGCGGTTATTTTCTACGTTGCTGACACCACGCGGCTAAGGTGGGTTCTTCCCGGAGGGAGCCTTTTTATGTAGATATTCTCCAGCCACTTGTTTCCATAGGTCAGGGAGGGACTGCTGTTCAGACAGTAAAACGCAAGGATTACTCAGATGCCTGAATTGAGGAAATGCCACTGTCCATGATTTTAAAAAAGTTAGAGAATTATAACTGTTAAACTCAAAAATATAATTTTTGTTAACATTTGTTAAGAGCTTAATTAAACAACAAACATGTATTTGTTTCACTTAGATTCACACGTTATTAAAGAATCTTGTGTAATTTATGATGAAGGAACGGATGATTTATTTTCTGTCCTCTGATGTTTTTTTTTTTTTTTTCTTTAAGATGTGGGAGGTTTGGCTTCTCGAAGATGCTAGTAGAGCAGAACTTCCAGTGACTGAGACGAATGACGACACTCTGCCTCTTGGCTTGGCTATAGACTATACAAGCCAGCAAGCGATCCAAATCAGTAAGTGCTTTTAGATTTTAGGTTATCTCTTATCCTTTAAAAGAACTCGAATGATGCAGTCATTTAGTTCAGAATTGTTTTGTCCTGAGTGGCTTAGATTGGCTTAGAAACTCTTGTAAAACACAGACTTCCTCTAATATATTTCAATTAAATGGAATAAAATGTAGAATACTACTCTGTAAAGACTTTTCTGAATCCCTTAGAGACCGCACTCATTTAATAGAGTGTGACAAGAGCTTTTAGAATAAACATTCCAGCCCCCTATAAAGAAAAAAACAAACAAAATAAATTTAAGGTCAAATGTATGATTGAAGCTAAATATACCTGTATTCATTATTATTTTCCTAAATAAATCCTAAATGAGATGAATAAATTCCAATATTGTGACATTAAAAGTCAGTATTCCCATCATCCCATCTGTTGAAGGTTTCTTTATACTAAGTGCACCCGACCTAGCTATTGTATTAATCACATTTCCTGAATAATTACAATTTTGATGAGTAAACTTCCCCTCCATTCCTTTCCTCCGTGGGTTTCTGGGAGGAACAAACCCCCATCTCTGAACCCAAGTGGTGTTTCATTATTGGATTTCATTGCAAGTCACAGATTGTCCATAATAAACGCCATTTTCAAGCATAAGGATGTCCAACTGGCATCAGGACACCCTGGGCCGGAGGTGAATGATCAACTTTGTAGTCAAATCTTCTTAACTTCAGCCGCATGTCTTGGGGGGGGGAAGAGGAAGAGCTGTCCACTGACCACCATCTTGTGATAAGCTAAATGCACTGGAAGAGGAGGAAGCCAGACGGACTCAGCAGGCCCAAGCGAGTAGTGAGGGTCTGCTGGAAACGTATGGTGGAGCCCTCGGTCAGGACCCGTTCAACTCCCTCCTTTGGTACGGCTTCTCCCATATTCTAGGGAGATGCATGGGTTCTAAGTGGCCCATGTTCTCTGCCTTTGTTGACCATGCAGCCGACCACAGGTGTGGCCGGAGGTCTACTGTAGCTGTCATGGCGGCAATCCTTGAACACTTGGTGGTGGACACCGGTAGGAAGGGATGCTGTCAAATTGAAAAATTACTCCTATTGAGTCTGGTTGGCTTGTTAGACTCCTGAGGCAGCAAGCGGGTATCGCGAGGCCAAGCGTGCTGCTGACCAGGCGGTTGCAGAGGCAAAAAACTTGGGCCATGAGGAGTTTGGAGAAAGACTATTGGCTGGCCTCAAAGCAATAATTCCTGCAAACTGTTTGGTGCTTCCAGAGGGAAAAGTAGTGATTTTCTAAAACTTTTCAGTGTCTTGGGTGACATGCCTCTTCAACATGACTGGAGGACTGGAAGGAATCACTCTCCTCTGCCTTCCTGGTAAGACCTATGCCAGGGTGCTGGAGAAGAGTGTCCGGCTGATGTTCGAACCTCGGCTTTAGGAGGAACACTGTTGTTTTCATCCTGTCCGTTGAACAATGGACCAGCTCTACACCCTCTGCAGGGTGCTCGAGGCTTTATGTGAGTTTGCCAAACCACACCACATGTGCTTTGTGGACCTGGAGAAGACATATGACCGAGTCTCTCTTGGTGCCTTGTGAGGGGCGCTGCAGGAGAACGGAGTCGGGGGCTCTTTACTAGGGGCCATCCGGTCTTTGTAGAAGACTTTGTTCTCCTGTCTCCCTCCCACCAAAACCTACCGCATGCAGGGGGGCCTTTCGCAGCTGAGAGTGAAGCGGCGGGGATGAGAATCAGCTCCTCTAGGCCATTGTTCTCAACTAGAAAAAGGTGGCTTGTCCCATTTAGGTTGGAGCAGAGTCCTGTCTCAAGCTTAAGCATCTTGGGTTCCTGTTCACGAGTGGTGGGGGTGGGGGGTGGGATACAGTGGGATCGAAAGATGGATTGGTGCGGCTCCTAATAAATGTGGAAGCTGCACCAGTCTGTCATGGTGAAGAGAGAGCCGAGCAAACCGGCAAAGCTCCTCAGATAGGCTGGACTCTCCCTAAGAGATGGGATAAGGAGCTCTGTCATTCGGGAGAGGCTCAGAGTAAAGCTGCCTCTCCTACACATCACAAGGATTCATAAAGACATCTTTTTTGGTTGCACCTGGATGCCTCCCTTGCAAGGTGTTCCAGGCACTTCTCACCAGGAGGAGGCCCAGGGGATGACCCAGAACAGGCTGTCTGTCAGTTAGCTTGACTGGGAAAGCCTCAGACTTCCCCCAGCAGAGCTGGAAGAGGTTTCTTTGGAGAGGGAGTTCTGGGAGTCTCTACTGAGTCTGTTTCCCCCATGACCTGGTCCTGGATGAAGCAGGAGACGAGTACCAGTACTCGTTTACTAGAAAGCATTTAGGACGTTTAAACTCTCTTACTAATATAGACAATATATACTACTTCACGGGGGCTGCTTGGTGGCGCAGTGGGTAGCAATGCTGCCTTGCAGCAAGAAGGTTCTGGGTTCTGGGGCTTTTCTGCATGGAGTTTGCATGTTCTCCCTGAGCATGCGTGGGTTCTCTCCGGGTACTCCGGCTTCCACCCACAGTTCAAAAACATGACTGTTAGATTGACTTGTCTAAATTCTCCTTAGGTGTGAGTGTGTGTGTGAATGGTTGTTTGTCATGCTTGTCTCTGTGTTTCCCTGCGATGGACTGGTGACCTGTCCAGGGTGTACCTTTCATCTCGCCCATTGACTGCTGGAGATGGGCACCAGCACCCCTCGCGATGGATGGATACTACTAATACCTGAAAGGTTTAAGTTTCCATTAAAAAGTAAGGTCTCTGCTGGGCCTTCTTCCAAACAAGGTCTGTGTGGGGACCTGCTGTGGTCCACAGCTGACATTTGTGTTCAGCTGTTTTGTTCTCTGGTAGTTCTCCATGATCTTCTTGGTAAGCTTTAGGTGGTAATGGGCACACCAGTGGGCCAGTGGCTTCACTTCATATCCATAAAAAAAAAGGAACATCTTTGCGCAACCCCACAAAAACTAGATTTCACTTTATCTTTGTGATAAGGTTGCACACAAAAACAATGGAGAGAGGAACTCTGTAAACAAATCTGACTCAAGATGGTTGTTCATCTTTATCTAGTGGACGTTTACAGTGCAGGAAGAAAATAATCACCCTAACAATGGCATAAACTAGTAGAAAAAAAGAGACGTCTCTGGACTTAGTGTGCGTTGTAATTGTCAAAACTGAAAGTTTTAGGGCTTTCTTTTAAAGTTGATAGTGGTGTTCCTCTTAAAATAAACTGAGGGTTTGTTTCACAAGAGACAAGTTGATATATAAAAGCTCTACCATCTACTCTCCCCTTAGAAACTCTGCAAACTATTTACATTTGATTTCATCTCAATTCATCTCTTGTGCTGCAATCTGTCTACTCTTTGTTTCATCTTTGAAAGGCTTTTGCTGTACACACCTTTATTGATCAGATGAAACCAAAATCCATCAGGCTGCTTTGTGAACACAGCGTCCACTGCAGTGCTCCATTGCAGCATGTGTAAAGAATAGTGATAAGCTACTGCATCTGTGTCCCGCTTCATCCTAACCGGCCCAGTCTGGCAGACATCCACGTAGAGTTGCTACTGCTGTCTGATCACATCTCTACTCATTCACCTCAAGAACTTCCTAGAGAAAAAGAACTGCGATTTGAGCGGCATTATGACATGATTTTAGGCTCATCAAAACCTTGATCTAAAGGGAGGCTTTAGGTAGGCATGACAAGAGTGGGGGAAGTAACAGCAGAGTCATCTGGGGAGAACAAATGTACTCATTAAAATGGCTCAGACAAGCTATAGGACCAAAACAAACAACAAAGCCCAGACAATCCTAATGCAGAATACAGATGAGGGTTACTGAGTTTGTTTCCTTCCTCTTTCTTCCCAGAAAGCTTAAACTTTTTTCTTTTTTCTCAAAATAAAAAAATATGCTGCATTGTTTTTCACAGGCTACATCTGCTAAATATTTTAAAGAGCCAATTGCAGCCATACATGCAAGAAAAGCACTCATTGATTGGATCCACTGAGTCTTAAATTCTGTCCTTTTAAGAGCAGAAGTATACAATGCAACTGATGGATATTTAAGTATGTTTTATGAATTCCAAATTTTCATCACTTTTGTCCGTAAGCTTGAGTTCTGTCCTTTTGGCTGCAGCCAGCATAATGCAGGATTTTTGTAAGTGTGGAGAAGTGGGTGTGAGCAGCAGAACCGATTTGAAGGTTTGCAAAGAAGTGAAACACAGTGGGCTGTGTTTTGCAAAATCAGGCATCTTAAGATTGATCTCTAAGCGTGACTGCCGAGTGCCTTTTTAAACTGAGTGCTGGGCGAGAAGAGCCAAGGTCGTGAGATGAGTGTGCTGCTAACTTGCTGTATTTGTGAGCAAATGTTCTCATGAATTTTACACTTAAGGTGACAAACAGCAATTTCTCTTCAAAGCGAACAACACACACACAAAATCAGCTCTTATTTTCTGTTGGAAATGTAATTTGTGTAAAGTACAAATAGTTTCTCTCGAGATTCTACATAAATGTCTTTTGTTGATTAGATATTTAATTTGTAGACACTTTAGAGCCTCTTGCCGAAGAGCCATAAAGCTTCTCCTTGATTAGTGAAGGGATGCTACATATATGAGGGGGGATCAGATGGTAAACTGTAAATGTTTCTGAGACTGTAATTGTTTTTTTCAAGAACAGTTTTAATATTTTTGTCAAATGTATGATTATTATTTTTTTGGTCTATACATTGAGTAAAGTAATCATCATTCTCTGTCTTCCCAAAGCTGACGAGAGGACTCTGCCTCCAGCACCTACGATGCTAATGCTGTCCACAGAGGGATTACTTTGCCCATTTGCTCTTCTAAACCTGAATCCGGGGGTTAAGCAGCTAGTATCACCATCTACTGCTCTTACCCTGGAAGGAGAAAGGCAGCCAAAGCCAGGTAAGTTTTTTTTAGAAACTGTTCATGTTAGTTTTAAAATTGGTGAGATTTTTTTTTTCTGGCAATCAAATAATGTTGGAATTGGGTGAAAATTAAAGTTCATACCTCACATTAATGTGTGACCTTGTATTAACTGTTTATTTCTTTTTTCATGATTAGACTCATTTTGCCCCTAAGACATCAGTTGTATACTTTGTGAATAGCAAATTCATTGCTTAGTTTGCAAGAATATTTTTATAGTCGGATGTCTAAACATTATACTCACATTTATTTTTCGGTTGACACCTAAATGCATGAATAAAAAGAGGCTGTAGGTGGTGACTACAAGTAGTTGGTTTTTGGCCTCACCCTGATCCAGATACGTTTGCTGGTACCTGTATTTACCTGCTCAGAGACAGACTGAACAAGTAGACTAGAGATGTTTTGTTTTTTTATACCTCGATACCAACTGAGTCATTTTAAAGGATGGTTTTGTAACTATCTGAATCCCTTTAAAGCTAGGAGTCTTTGGCAGAATGTTTTTAGGCTAGGAATTTTTGTGAACACAGGCTCTGGTCAGTTGTTTACAATTTGAATCTAAAAGTTCCCAGTTCCAGATGACCAGGTAAAATTGTGATGAGATCCACCCAAGTGATTTTGATTTATTTTATTTTTTTTTTTCAGGTTCCTTGGCGACCCAACCCGATACCTCAGCCTCATCGACGCCTGTCGCCTTCCCAAACATCCCTCTTGCATCCGTTTCTTCCACTTCATCTACTCCTGCTGTTTCCTCCTCCACAGTCCCTTTCAGTTTTGTTCCTACAGCTCCTGTTTCTTCCGCTTCATCTGGATTTACTTTCTCAGTTCCAACCACCTATTCCACCACCTCAGCCCCACCAACGCTCTCCCTTGGGGGTTCTGGACCTTTTGGCTCCGCATCCTCAAGTTTTTCTTTCGCTTCCAAACCCCCTTCTGAAACACCGTCCGCTTCTTCAGCCTTTTCATTCAATTCCCCTTCCCTGAAACCAGCAGCTGCACCAGCACAAGCCCCAGCTGCAACACCTCCGACCCTCACTGCTGCCTCTCTCCCTCCTGTCAAGTTAAATCTAAATGACAGGTACTTGTTTTTTATAAGTTATTCTTACTCTGAACTTTTTTTTTTTTTTTTTACATAAAGGCATAAATATACAGATCTGCATTATTATTATTTATTTTTTTATACTTTTAGATTTTCCTCTGTTGAGAGCCCAGCACCAGCTTTCTCCTTTAATTCCACCCTGCCCAAAGTTACTGCTTCCAGCTCTAGTACAGCAAGCAGCGTTTCCCTCCCAGCCACCAAGCCTCCCGTTGTATTAAGTAAGGAAAACCACTGTACGTGTGTTTTAAATAGGAATACATTTTTTTTTTTTGCATAAAAGTGGACTTACATTTCTCCTAGAATGGGTCTTTATGTTTATATGTTAACTTTTCTCAGCACCATTGCGCCCAGTTCAGCCAGGTGCTCCTCCAACCTCTGTTCAGAAACCTGCTCCTGCCACTGGGCGCGCCCAACCTCCACAGGTAATCTCCTTATCTTGAAAATATATTGCACTCAACACTTTGCATTGTATTGACTAATATTTATTTATTTAATGTCTTATTTAGTAAATAATATTGTTCTAGTAGAAAACTAAAAGTTGAGGCAATATTTGATCAATTAGACTTATTCTATTTATTCAACCACCTTATTTTGGTGTTTTATCTTCAGTCTGTTAGCATTGCTAAGTATTTATGTTTTTGAAGGCATCAGTTGTTCTGAAAATGGTGTAGTCTGCACAGTGCCCAGCTTTTGATATAAATGTTTTGATCCAGGTGATTAAGTTACGTTTCTGTTTTGCCTATGATGCTGGTTAGCAGTCGGACACGTAAATGCAGGAATAATAATGACCACAGATGTACTACAGCAGGCTTAGAGAGGTCCGTACCATCTTTAGGTTTTATATTTTTGTCTTGTTAAAAAGACCCCAGCGTATGAGGTTGAGGGTAAACTAAACAATTTTTACTTTTTAAAGAAACATTTACTGAATAGGCATCCTGCTTCCTTTTAATTAAAGAAAAAGCACTCTGGTGTGATTTTTGTTTTTTTTGTATTGCCTTATCTTAAAAAACATCTCCCTCCTAAATAGCAGTTATTCATAAAGCAAAGGTTTTCTTTTATTTTCTTTTTCAATTTGACTCCCTGGTGCTGCTTTATTATTGTTCTGTTTTTCTGTTTGTTTGTTTTTTTTCACCATTTTAAACACTAGTCGGCCTGCTCTCATATTGAAGACAACAGAGTCAATAAACCAAGGTCCAGAACTCTTTTGATGAAAATGGAGATTATTTTAGTAGAACCTTGGCTTTAATCTCAGCAGTAGGTGGCAAGATAATTAGGAGTTCTTAGACGAAAAATACTGTATTGAATCTATAAAAATATATATTTCTACCGCTTCTTAAATGACACATTGACAAGTTGCTTTTTTGGTAACCATGAGGCACTTTTTTTGCTTTTTGTAATTTTGTTGTAATTTTCTATTCCTATGCCTTTGTGTTTTATAGTCTTTAGTTTTGTAGCTTTTAGGTTTTTTAATTATGTGTCAACCTGTGTTTGCTTTGATTAGCTTTGATTATTTAGCCTTTTTTACTTGAATAGAAATATAAAACTTGCTAAATTTAGTTAGTATTATCCATATAATTGTTGCTTAGCTTTTCAGTTTTATATATCTGTGAAAATCATTTGATTTAAAAGGTCTGTGCATTGGGTCATGTTTCAGGACGGACCCAATGCACCCTAAAGCTTTACAGCTGTATTTTTAAAACTGCATCCCCAGAATAAGATGGATAGATGCCATGTGTTTTGGTTTCTAAGCCTTGACTGCCTTAATCAATTGTAATCATAAAATAAATAGAATAGCTCCCTTGAGCCAGCTGTCGGCTGCGGTGTACAGCAACAGGTGGGGGAGGTGGAACACTGCCTTGTAGTGTTACATCGCTCCATCGCTTCTTCCTTTAGCAATAAAAGTAATTTAATTTAAACCCTATGGATGAGAAATTTTCACTGTTATGTATGTGCTTTTGCTGTTTCATTCTTATTTAGACTGATTATAAAAAAAAAATAATAATAATAAAAAAAAGAAAACAAAAAGCAGTTGTAAATAGGGTTGTCTGATGTTTCTGCTATTTTAATTTACTGTAAAATATTCATGTTCAGTTTATTACTAGTAAGACTCATCAGCTCAGTATAAACATGTAGAAAGACTGTGTTTTTTTTTTCTTTACCCAACAAAAATCCAATCTTGCATTTCAGAAGGTAAAACGATAAACAGGGATGTTTTTTTAATGCATTTTTTATTCTTATTGATCAATTTCTGATCATTGAAGTGAATTTTACTAGATATATAATTATCAGCAAACAGCGGGCTCAACTGATATAAAACCTTGATTTCAGTGGTTGCCACTAGCAACAAAGGTTGACTGTTAGTAAGAAAAATGTAGCTATATTATATATTTGTTTTTACTCCATCTGTTGTGCTCTCTTAAGTTGTGGAAGCAAGATGCTTTAAATCATCATTTTTCGATATTCTAATTTAGGGATCCGTCGGCATGAAGAACCTGGAAAAACAGCAGAAGAAAGAAACAGATCCAATTATGACTGGTATTTTGGAGGAGGTAAGAGGTGTTCAGCATTGACTTTGTTATTTTGTGTTACATTTTTCCCTAAATAATTAGGTAATCCTGTAAAAGTCAAACCCAGCCTGACGTTTTCAGTGGAGCTAAATATTTCATGGAAAAAATAACAGTGGGTACCCATCACATTTATTTAATGACTAGGCTAAGTAGACTATAACCGCCTGTTAGTATGTTGGTGAAAAACATTAGATACCCATAAAGCTTTTAAAAATATGACCCATTCAGAATGGTTAGTAATCTACCAATTAAAAACACTGATTATGTCAACAATATTAGACGGGAACACTCTGCACCTCCATTAAATTTACAACTGTAGTTATTTCAAAGCAAATTGCATCATTTGAGTAGAGTGCTAGAAGATAAAATCTGAATTTACCCAACAGTGGATTAACCCTTAAAGGGCACTCAGTAAAATACTTTGTCATTGGAGGGTAGGACGAGACCTTATTATTTTTGTAACATTTAAAAAAAAGAAGAAAAAAAAGCAAGACCAATGTAATTGCAAGGAACTGTCACTTAAATACTAATATGTAAAAAAAATAAATACAATAACAAAAGTCCTTTGATTAGGAATTCATATAAAAAACTCAGTGAAAGAAACAAAATATTTTGTTAGAACATAACCTTAGAGCATTAATGCTGATACAGTGACTTGCACTTTTTAATTTCTATCTTAGTTGTTAAATTTTTCATTTAGCTTTTTACCTTTTTAACTTGTTAACTTGTCAACTTAATTTACAGTAGTTAACATCATCCAAGGACCCATCTAATTGCCAGATGCCAGAATGACGTGTACCTCCACATAGCAGTATCTTTGCTGAATAGTTGGATACAAGTCTTGTGCTTCTAGATCTCACTGAGGGATGGGGGGGCTCCATTTGTAAGGGGCTTGCCAGTGAACAAAAAACATCGACTTGCTCTATAAAGGATTAATAGAGCAATTTAAAAATTAGCTTGAAGCATAAAAAGGTGTGCATTACGGACAAAAAATATATGCCTCTCTTTCATCACTGCTAATGTCTTCCATAAAACATGTGCATAAAAACTACTCTATCTTCCACTTTTTTTCTTTCAGCTCTTAGATAATATAAACTGCTTATAAAGTGGTCTAGACTCAAAAGGTTTTTAGAAACATCATCTGTAAAACATTTTTTTATACTCCTGTATGTTATAAAGATATTTTTTTGTGATAACATTTTCCAGACCTAAATGAAGTTTGAAAAAGATGCCCTTCAACAGTGTATTAACTAGAGGTTTTTGGCTTGCCCTCAGATTGCACACTTCCAGAAAGAGTTAGATGACCTTAAGGCTCGCAGTGTTAAAGCCGACTTCAAGGTTGGTAGTAATGACAAGATGAAGGAGCTGAGAAAAGAATCAGAAGACCTCCACATCTTCACCCTGGAAATCAAAGAAACCACAGAGGTAACACCGCATTTAATAAAAATGTACTGCTTAAGAAAAACACTGAAGTTTAAGCTACAAGCTCTGGCACAAAGTTATTACACAAAAGCAAAATTCAGAGGTATTTTTGTCATTTTTGATCCTGCTATTAGAGAAAATACTTAATTGAAAGCGTAGTTTGACTCTTTGGTTTTAATGTGGGAAAAGAACCTTGAGAATATTTCTTTCACTTAAAATCAAAGCATTTTCTAACACCTTTGATTATTAATTGTAAAATGAAGCACTGCTAGGACTCTAATGGGTTAATTTTTCAGTCATTCCCTTTTATAACATTTTACATTTGAGACTAAGTGAATACAAAGAAAATGAAAAAAAGAATCCTGTAGTCAAAATCTTTCTTCCTTGTTATATAAAAGTCTCTCCATGGGGACATTGGCACTTTGAAGACCAATTTACTGGAGGGTTTTGCCGGGGCAGAAGAAGCCAAAACTCAGAGTGAGCTGAGCAAGGACAGGAATTACAGACAACTGCTCTACAAAAAACCTCTGGATCCACGGAGTGAAGAACAGCTCAAGGTGAGACCTGGAAGGAGAAATGAACTCATGCTGCAGTTACAGTATTGAGAAATATTTATGCGTTATGTAAGTAAACTGCTATGCCCCTAAAATATATTATGATTTCCAATTTAGGAGATTCGCATACTTTACCAGTATGTCATGTTTGCTGTGGAAGATGTTAATGATGTCTTAGATGTGGAATGGGAAAAACACCTGGAGAGAAAGAAGAAACAGAAGTGAGAATAGCACAAATAAAGAATACACATGATCCCTTCAGCATTTTAGATCTTTCTAGAACTGAGAATATTGCCTTTGCTTCTGTTTCTTGACAGACACATGGTTGTGCCTGGCCGTGAGGGTTTGTTTACTACTCTGTCCAACAACCTGTACATCATCAACCAGCAAAAAAAACGGTTGGAACAGCTTATTCAGGAACTCACATCGCTGCGCCTTTACAGTAAAAGTACATCTTCTGCCATCAACCAGAGCATTGCAAGTGGCTCTACAGATAGGTTGGTAAAATGTTGAATGCAGAATTATATTTGTAGAACTTCTTGATCTTGTGCTTTCATTTATCGCTTTCATAAATACATTCAGTGTTTAATATTTTTAGAATTTTTTTCTTAGTACATTTCCAGGTTCGGATGAGGGTCAAGAAAAAGTTAATAGAGAATGAAAAGGTTTTTGTTTCCAAACTATTTTCACTGTAGATATAAATTTAAATTTTTTAAAATGACTTATTGTTACCTAAGGTAAAAGACTGATGACTTAATTTCTCCTTTTTTTTCTCCTAAAAACTACCTGCATTTTTTTGCATATAACTCACTATATAACAATGTCCATTTTGTTGCTTTCGCTTATAAAGGCTTTAGAAAATAACTACTAAAACGAAATCCTTATTTTCTTTTTTTGCAATTTATGCGTTTTTACATTAAATGGACAATTTTCAGATGAGACTTCTAAGAGTTCATCTGTTGTCAGTCTCCAAAATAAGGTCTAAAATATGGACCAAATGTTTTCTTAATCTCTGATTAAAAAAATATTTTCTCAAATTCTTTCGTTATTTACAGTTGGGACCAACATTGCTCATTACAGTGACAGATTTCAAATCCAAATGATATTTATTTAACCAAGTAGTCAGTTTTTCTTGGGAAATGAGACCACATCTCTCAAAGTATGACAAGCAAGCATAGAAGTAGTAAAAGACTATGTTTACTTATATGCATGGGGTAGTTAGTTTTGGGCTCTGCTGTACGTAAGATTTGCTGTTAAGTTTAAAGATTTATTTTGCAGTTTCACCAGATTTTGGCAAATAACCAACTAATGTGGAAGTTTAAAAATATATGTATATTCTAACCCTTGAATTACGCCAGAAATGAACGAATAACTTCAGTAGCACTGAAATAATGGCAGTACTGAACCTTTTTTTTTTCTTCAAAATATCTTTACAAATTTTTATTACTGTTTTATGAACAACGCTTTCAGCTTGATACCTTTTTTTTTTTTTTTTTCAGCCCGGTGTTGTTAAAACTGTGTATGCAGAAATGTTTTCTATTTTTAACGAACAATAATTGTATCTATATATCATCTCATTTTTTGTGTCTTGTTTTGTCAGTTTTGGAAGAGAGCTTGAGAATTTAAAGGATGCCCTCCTAAAAGCCCGGCTGGATGTTTCTCCCCCTAAGACGAAAGCCAAACCTTCAGGTGTTTGCCATATTCTTGTAAAATAAAGTAATGAATAATATTTGATTTTTAAAACGGCAACATTTAAATGTTTTTTTTTTTGTTTTTTTCAGCAGTCAAGATATCACCAGTTAAACAATCCCAACTTCGCAATTTCCTCTCAAAAGGGCAGATGCCGCCTGTGCGCTCAACTGCACCAGGTACTATATTTTAATGTTGCGTACCACTTTAGAATACATTATCTTTGCCATACACAGTAAGTTTAAGTTTGAACAAACTGGTATATACACTCAGTATGAGGAGAAATAATTTACAAACATGTTTAAGTAAAGGAATAAAGTAGAGCAAAAAAGTATTTAGTCAGCAACTAATATTTTTAGTTATGTGATTTTTATCATGGGTCCATTTTAACTATAAGAGATGGAATGAGATATAAAAATAAAGGAAATCACATTGTAGGATTCATTCTTAAATTATGGTGGAAAATATGTATTGGGTCATCCACAAACAAATAAGATGTATGGCCCTCACTGACCTGTAACTTCTTGAAGAAGCTCTTCCCTCGTTGTAGCCTGCATAAATGTCAGCTGTTCATTATCTGTGTAAATAACAACTCTCCATAGCCCAAACATTCAGATTATAAACATAACCATAGCCAATACCAAAGAGCTGTCAAAGGAAACCAGGAAGAGAATTACAGTCATGCACCAGGCTGGGAAGAGTGAATCTTGTTAGGATAATTATCAATGAAGATGTGTGAGTTTATGGCACCTTGGTATTGGCTGCCTGTTGCTTGTCAGAAGTGATTTTTTTCTACAATAGTTCTAATTAAGACAGTTCCTCTGTCTGGATACAGAGTTGTTATCTTCATTTTGTACGTGGCAAAGATTTGGAAATGGAATGAGAGCGCTGTCCTTCAGCTAAGTGTAATATATTGATAAGGCTAGATCATGGATGTCTAATCATCTGCTAAGGTGCATGATGTAAAATATGATGATGTGGCAGACGGAAGATGTACAAAAATCCTTTTTAACTTCCTGAGAGATTAACCTGGAGGTGAGCAGCTGCCATTTGGTAAACTCTAAGCAATTTCTCTGGTCCGAGTAAGATTACAATTTCTATCAGAATCTGTTGTCATGTCTCCTGATTATTTAATACATATAAGTTATGAAGTGCTATTCAAAGAGTTTGTCCCGAGTAATCTCTTTTCAGGGAAAATAACCGGAGAGATAAAGCGTCTCCTATCTTTAACAAATGGTGTTTCTGCCCGGTTAGGCAATAGGCAACAGGTTTGTGTGAAAAAATCAACAGTGGGATCAAAACATACAAAGACCATGTGGGACCTCACGCAAGAAAAAATACCACAACTACAGAGAGACCTGATGATTGACCTGCCGAGAGCTGGGAGCAAAGTAACAAAGGCTACCATCAGTGACAGACTATGCTAAGAAGGACTCTAATCCCGCATTGCCAGACATTCCCCCCCGCTTAAGCGAAGACATGTCCCTGCCTGTCTGAGAATATGGTTGGTCCAGAAAAGGGTTGGGAGAATATCATGAGGTCAGATGAAACCAAAATAACTTGTGTTGAGTTATCCCAAGAGTACCGTGCCTACTGTGAGGCATGGGGGTGGAAACATCATGCTTTGGGGCTTTTGGGGCTGCAAATAGGACAGGATGACTAATTGTGTAAAGGGAAGAATGAGCTGGGTCATTTAACATGGGATTTAAAGACAAAACTTCCATCTATCAGTAAGAGGACTGAAGATGGAACGTGGTTGGATGTTCCAGCATGACAATGATCCCAAACATAGCACTTGGGCAGGCTTTGCTAAAAAGCATTTCAAGTTTCTCGAGTGGCATAGCCAGTCTCCTCAAACCTATTCAACATTTATGGATGGAGTCAAAACTCTGTTACCCAGCAACAGCCATAAAATATTACTACTCTGGAGGAGATTTGCCTGGAGGGATGGGCCAAAATAAGAGTTACGGTGTCTGTAAACCTGGTGAAGTTTGACCTCTGTCATTGACAGCAAACATTTTGCTACGAAGTATCGAGTTGAACTTTTTGTTATTGACTAAAAATCCTACAATGTGATCTGCTGCTATTGTTTTGTTTACTTTTTTGTTTTCCTTTTTTTTTGCACGTTTTGTCTCGTAGTTAGAGTGAACCTATGATGACAATTACAGACCTATTATCTTTTCAAATAGGAGAACTTGGACAATCAGTATCTGACTAAATACAATTTTGTCCCAATGTCCCATTATTTTAACTACAATTTTTTTCCACATTTCAGCCAACCTGTCTCGTTCAGCATTCCTTTCGCCCAAATACTACGAGGACCTGGATGATGCAAGCTCAACGTCATCCCTGTCCCAGTCCTTGGAGCCTCACCCATCTCATTTGGACCAGGAAGAGGAAGAATTAAAACCACTACAACCCCCTGCTATGACGTTATCCACTCCTCGCCACCCTACAGTTGTCAGGACCCCTTCTATCCAACCAGGCTTTGGAGGCATTCAGTCCACCCCTCTACCAAAAATCCACTCTGCACCAACTTTGGGATTTGGACTCAGTCCTATTCCAAGTCCAGGTAAGAAAATTACTGCCTGCTAATCTGGTTCATTGAATTCAAATTGTTGAAACAAATATTTGCAGACAGGAAATGTAATTTTTAAATAAGAGTGTAGCTTCTAACACAGAAACTTCTGTATCCCTATGTGATGCTTTTATGGTTTAGTTCCTACCAATATGATCAACCTCAGTGGCGCTGAAAGCACTGCTCTTGCCACAAAGACGGTAAAACATGGCGCTCCTCCCACTGGGAGAACTGTTCCTGTCACCATGTCTGCCCAGCAGGCTGCAGCCAGTGCAGCTATGCGCAGGCAAATGGCAACCCAGAAGACGGGTAGGAAAAATCTCTAACTTTTATGTCATACGATGTTTAGTGATTTGTATTAAATGAGACCGCTGTTGTTTGAATCGACGATTCTGAACTGCACTCCTTGTCAGATGGCTGGCATTTAAATATATTAGTGTTGAAAAGTTTGTTTCTCTCCAACTAGCACCACTCTCTCTGGCATTAGGTCTCTGTTTATGGTTCAAGCTTCTTGTCTTGGACATGCAGCTTGAACATGTTTGGACAGGATTCACAACTAATAGTGGTAGTTATAGTATAATACTGATTTGTGTACCAAATAAACTGGCATCTCTTTCACATGATTACTCGTTAATTAGCTTTAGCTTATGGCTTTTGATATTTTAACCCAAATCTATTCAGGGTTATTTATGTAGTCCTAGGTCATGAAAAAAATCATGTTTTTCGGATTTTAACTGCGCAGTACATGTATGATGCCTGTTATTGATCATGTGTCATGCCTAACATTGTTTCTGTACTAAAAATATCAGTGCATTAATATTGACTGATTTATAAGAGTGCATTGTGTACATGTTACTGAATGAGTATGAATATAGTGGTATGGAAAAGGATTTTAGTGGTTTAGCTTCAAAAAAATTTTGGGGGGGTGTATCTGCCAGTATTATTAGATTTTGTCATTTTTCTGAGGGTAATGAGACCCAAAAAAGAAATGCAGGACAGTTTCAGAAGTAGCATGAATGCCTTGATGTAGAGGCTGTTGACACATCAACTGGGATTTGATGGGTTAAATGGTTGCTGGATTTGTTCAAAGTCTTTTCAACACTGATGCTTGCTTACTTTAAATTCTTAATATTTTCCTGTCCATCTATGATTATGTATGAGAGGATTTGTGATGGACATTTTTCATTTTAATTGAAAATCTTTTCAATAATATTGCAATACCTATTATAACTCACTAGGGGGAGACGATGACTCGTAGAAAAAGAAAATAAATGAAACTGCTTTGCATCTCATCCCTTAATAACTGAAACATGTCCAGCCATATTTCCTTTTTTCCACTAATAATTAATCACCATATAAATATTTAGAACATTTAACTCTCTATTTTTTTTTTTTTGTTTAAATTTAAAAAACCTTGTGGAGGTTTATCCTGTAAAATTCTTCCATTTGTGTTTCAGCTCCTGTTGGTAGTACCTTGACAGAGTCCACCTTAAAGACTGTTCCTCAAGTGGTCAATGTTCAAGAGCTCAAGGAAAAGGGGCCTCCTGTTTCTTCCATCGTCAGGTAGATGCCAATCATTCAACAAGTTAGGATTGTTTACTTGGTAATACAGGGAGGGCTGAAAAAACAAAACAAAATACAAAAACTTGGTGTTCCAGGTAGCAGTGTCAAGCATTTGTACAAAAAAACTTTAATAAAAGAGGCGGTTGAAAAATGAAAACACTTGGGTAGGACAAGGGAAATAAATAAATCTAAATGAGAGCCTGGAAAATATAAATAAGTATTCACAAAAATCAGAAAATACACAACAAAATAAATAGTTAGTCATATTGAAAGATTTAACTAAAATAATGGAATTTTTATTTTAAAAAGACTGTGGTTTGAAGACATTTCGCTTCCCATCCAGGAAGCTTTCTCAATTCATAATGTCATTTTGAGTGACACTGGCCTGGTTGACCATGAACAGAAGGATTGTTCATCTATTAATGGGCAGAAAGCAGTTTTAGAATAAATTCTGAACTTATGTTTTGGGTCAGCAGGACACTTTTTCTTGATTTCCTTTCATTTAAAAATGACAAACTAATATTTTGTTTCTGTGCTGCCTTTGTCGAAGCAGACCTATAAAGAAAGACTATATATTATGTTTAGCTTTTAAATATTTACTTGTCAAAAACAGCTCTGGAACATTTATGTTTAAACAGTATTTTCCATCTTTTCTTTTTCTCCCCAGCTCTTCTGTACCCGATTTCACAAATCAAGTCTTTTCCAACCAAGTCAAACGAGTGAGTATAAGCGGAGGTCTCCCCGCAACTTTAGTTTTTTACTAAAATGAGGCCCAATACCAGTCACACAATGAAATATATTTAAAATAAACATTTTTCAGATTTAATTAGTCGCTTGAAAAGTACTTCTGTTTGCCGTAAGCCAGTAGCGTTGGTATGTTTTTCAGTTGCAGTACTGTTGAATAAAAAAGTCAAGCTTGTCAAATAATTTTAAATTTGTATTCTTGTGCCTTTAGTCTGCACTACATGTGGGGAAAAAACCTTGAACTTTTTTGCATGGGGGAGAAATGTCTCAGGTTTCTCTCATAGTTATGCTACAAATGGCATTTGATCGACTCAGTGGACCTTCACACAATTGTGCTTGTACTCCAAAAATCTCCAAAAAACTCAAGCAGAATAAAACCAAACACTTTTATTTATATATATACAATAAAGCATTTCAATGCCTCTAGTAAAGAATATGTGAAAGTGTTCAAATATCCCGTTATCTGTGGATAACATGATGTTTTCACATTTTGATGGCATTTCATTGTATCCTTGTAGACTACCACCCCGGGGATCCCTAAGGTCTCTGCTGAAACTGCATCCAGTCTACAGCCAGGCTTTGTTTTTGGTAAGTGTTGGATCGTTTAGTATGAACATTTGAAGCAAGGTTCAAAAGTGCAGTCTAATTACTTAAAAACGTCAGCCCCATTGTCATATTCTTGTCACATATTTGCTCTCTTAATCTTAATTGTTGTAATGATTCATTTTCTTTTCATTGTCCTTGGTTGTGACTTTGTTGAGTTTCTGACTTTACTTTAAATATGATCTTTGTTCCTGAAGGTCAACCATCCAAAACAGACATCTCTGTTCCAACTAGTTCTGTGGAACAAAGCAACAACAAGCCATTCTCCTTCACACCAGGGTAAGTTAACTTCATTAATGAGGAAAAAAAAAACTTCGAGGTGATCTACTGTTGTCTAGTTAAATACATTCTCATTGTTTAATTTTAAAGGTTCTTTTGTGTTGCTTTAGTGAAATAATGTAAAATATAATAGTTTCTATTGTGTTTTTTGCTAGGGAAAGTAGTAATGTAAGAAAAACATTACATCAGTCTTAAAACTTTTTTCTTAAAATATCTTTTAGTTACTATTTCCTGAGCAGTTTTTTTATTTAATACAACAATTATATTATTAATTTTTTTGTAATAAACTTTGCTGTTTTCACAGGTCAACAGGCTTTAACTTTACACCTGCCCCACAAGCTGGACTCACACAAGGTACAACTATTTCACTGTCCAGCAGAATTATGGAGTAGCTTACCATGTCAACATAGTTTATTTATTTTCTCATTTTCTTTCTCGACAGTTAAGGATTCAAATAAATTCTCTTTTGGCGGAAATGGCAAGATGACGTTGGGTCAGACTGGAGAAGAGCCGTTCTCTCTTACCCCAAAGTCTGCAGCTTCTGGTACTGGCACTGGGTCTCCCACACTGAATTTAAGCACATCAGGGGAAGTGGCCAAACACGGCCCTCTGTCCACGGCCTTCAAGACAGAGTCACAGCCACCAAAGACCTCAGGAGGAGAAACCCTCGGCAGTTTTTCTGGGCTGCGTGTTGGTCAAGGAGAAGAGGTCAAAGATTCTGGAACAAAGCCAGCTGCTGCATTCACCTTTGGAGAAACTGGACTCGGCAATGGCAAGGGAGTACAAGCCTTCAGCTTTGGGTCAGGTCTCCCAAAGTCTGCTGAAGGTTCTGCAACTACAGATTTGTCTAAGGGTGCCTCATCAAACAGTTTGTTCAAACCTCCTGAAACAAACTCCAAGCCAGCTTTCTCTCTCCCCCCATCCAGCTCTGCACCTTCACTCTTACCTTCATCTTTCAGTAGCCTTCTCACCGTGCCTTCAGAGGAATCAAAAGCTCCCCCACAGCTTTCAGAACCTACCCCACCCCCTGAAAAAGATCCGGTCACCACTGAACCATCTGAGCAAAGTACCAGTCGCCCTGTTGCTCCTGAGCCTGCAGTGGATTCTACATCCAATCCATCCACACCTGCACTTCCTTCTGTGATAACTGCCCCTACCCAGGACCTTTCTTCTACCAGTGTTGCACCAGCTGAAGCAACCCCTCCTCCACCTTCCAGTGTGCCTTCCACAACAGAAGCCACTCCAGTTCCCTCATCCACTCCTCCTGATTCCAGTTTGGTTGTTCCCAGCGCCCCATCAGTCTCCCAGGAAGCCCCCCCAGCTTTCCAGGTGCCTGCCTCTGAAAAACCAGGGTCCATTTTCACTCAGCCTGCTCCTGTAACGACAAACAGCAGCTCCATTGGAGCCACTCTAATCATCAACACTGCTGTCCCTGCAGCCACCACTACCACTCCTGCAACAGTGTCCACAGCACAAACTACTGTTGCCAACACTATCTTTGGGCAACCGGCTGCACCTCCTGCCTCCTCGGCCCCTGCAGCAACAGGATTTGGCTCATCTGCATTTGGTGCTTCAGCTGGAGCAACTTTTAACAAATCCGTCTTTGGCCAGGCGAGTGGCTTCGGCCAACCTGCAAGCAGCGCTGGATCATCTAGCGGCTTTTCTTTTACCCAGTCTGCATTTGGAGCAAGTTCTAGCAGTGCAACGACCGGAGGACCAGGTCTTTTCGGGGCGGTTACCCCTAGCAGTGCAAGTTCGTTCTCCTTTGGCAGTGCAAGTGCCAATACGGCCAGCAGTACTGGATCTGGGCTCTTCAAACAAAGCACGCCTCCTGTATTTGGTCAGAGTTCTGGATTTGGACAGCCATCCGTTTTTGGGAGTAACACCACCACATCCTCTTCTTCGGGATTCGGTTTTGGTCAGCCCTCAGGTAAGTCTGAGCAGAACCCGGTTTCTTAGACACTGCCTTGTTTGTCACTACAGTTTACACAAGGAAGAAAAAGCTCTGTTAACTATCCTTTAATGCATGTAATTATTCTTGTACCCCCCTGCCAGATCACGAAAGCTCTTTATGACCCTCTGCAAACTAATTTGATAAAAATTTTAGTTTTATTTCATTCTTTTTGTGAGATAACTGGTATGTGTTTTTGTCCCAGGATTTGGTTGCTCTGCTGCCACCCCTGTATTTGGCCAACAATCTTCAAATGGGAGTGTATTTGGACAGGTATCATTAATTACTTAAACTAACTGCAAAATCTGTTTTCTTGAAATGTAAAATCTAAGAGGATAAATGCCTTTCTTTATTTTCTTCATCCAATCTGCAGCAAACATCTGGGGGAGGTTTGTTTGGTTCCAGTGCAGCCAATACAGCAGGTTCATCCAGTGGAGGATTTTTTAGCGGCCTCGGGGGTAAACCAAGTGAGGATGCTGCTAACAAGAATCCGTTTGGTACCACAGCTTCAACTGGAGCATTTGGACAGGTTGCTCAGCCTGGTAGGTTTTTTTCTGCCTTTCTCATTGTTTTGGGTTTTTTATTCTCAAAACATGTGCCTGAGCTGTTTCACTGACTTAGTTTCCGTTGTCGATTTCCTCTCTAGGATCTAATAGTCTCTTTGGGAACAGTGGTGCAAAGACATTTGGGTTCAACACGTCAACCTTCGGGGAACAGAAAGCCAGTGGGACTTTCACCACTGGAGCAGGGAGTGTTGCATCCCAGGGCTTTGGTTCCTTTTCCTCACCAACTAAACCAGGTAGTTAAAGGTTTTAAATGAATTTTACTAATCCGATCCTACACAGTTTTAACAATTCTTCTTGACCTAAATCAAATTCCTGTGGTTTTACTTTTTATGGTGAATTGACATGATTTATATTTGCTTTACCAAATTACAGTGATTTTAACATAAAACACACAAGTCATTTGTTTTTATATAAAGAGAAAATATTAAGTTGAATTGGTCCTGGGTTTCTTAACTGCTAATCAGGCAAGTAAAGCTCTATAACTTTTTTAGGGATTTAACAAATGTCTCAGTTTTCAATCTTTTTAAAATAATCCACATTTACTCTTGATGTTTTTTTTGTCATTCCATTTTTGACAACTCTTACAGTGATATTACAGAATAAAAGGCATGGGCTGTTGTCATTGTTCAGAGCAGAATTAATGATTCAAAGTTGTTTCCTGTAGCCGTTTTTTTATCCATGTGCTCTGATGATGGGATTTTACCATTTTGGTTTCTTGACATACTCTGTCAGATACAAGCTCTGTTTGATGTGTGAAATAAAAATACTGAGAATCTGGAGAAACAAAAAAAGGCCATTCTAGAAAAAATATATTAAACTGCAAATATTTCAAATATTTTGAAATTATTTATTTAATAAATCCAAGAGGTACCTTAAAGAGTGAACTTTTCTAACATGATGGCTTTTCAATACTTATCAAATTTGCTTATCGGAAGGGCTCCTCCTTCTGATAAGCAAATTAGCAAATTAATTAATAATATTATAATAATATATAATATATATAATATATAATCAATATTTTAAGGTTTTAAAATGTAAAATGATAAAAAGTGATTTAGATTTGAACTTTCATGCTATCAATTAAACAACGTGATTCTGATCAGCAGGAATTCAGTACTTTATAACTCATGCAGAGGCTCAAACTGAATGCTACACATGTAAAATATTTAGCATAAAAGTGCTTGCATACAAATTATGGTTTTCATCTTATTAACTTCTCAGTAATCCCGTTAGCTTTCAAGTTATCTACAAGTAATTTATATATTTTTTATTTTTTGGTAGCACCCAGGAGGTCATTCCTCAGACTTGATGCTTTCTCTCTAAAATCCCTGTGCTGATTAAAGTGGTATTTTTTTATTTTTGAGCAGGTTTTCTGTATTTTAAGTCCTTATTTAGCTTCCGCCTCTCTGTGTAGCAGCTTTGCAGATTTACCATGTTTCTGTCTTTCTGTCATTCTTTGTTTATCATCTCTGTTCTGGTCTCTGAAAGGTTGACACTGCAACCTAAATTAAAATTTTAAATATAGGTCTGAAACAATTGAATCGATTATTGAAATAATCATCGACTTATTGAGTAATCGATTGATCATTAACAGGCGTATAGAGACTTTAAAACATGCCTTTAGCTGACAGAGCCTCCACTTAGAGCAGTAATTATACATTTATAAACATTTTGCATTTAAGATAAAACATTTTTTATCCATCAATACACTCAATCCAGAACTCCTTAGGTGGAAATGTTTGTTTCCTCTGGTTTAATTTCTTTTAAAATCTTCTTTAAGGAACCTTTCGCTATCCAAATATTAATCGATTAGTTGAAAAAATAATCAACATTTAATTGATCTGCAAAATAAACGTTAGTTGCAGCCCTAGTTAAAAATAAACTTAGAAATCTTCAAATTTCAATCTCTGTGGAGAAGCAATTCTATATGATTGTTTACTTACCGCAGCCACTTTAAAGATCCCCAAACTATACAAACAAAGCCATTTTCCTCAGTCGGGTTCTAATATTCACAAAAAGCCACATATTGATCTTGGAGACCACTACATTTCCAATCTAATCTAGATCCACATATTTTATGTTGGATCTGGCCAATGGCCTGTAATATTACAACTATTCTTACACTTTAGAGCAGATTGAGTCTAAAGAAACAAAATGTGTTTTTTATATTTATTTTGGACTGTTAAAATAAATAGAATCATATTTCAAACTGCTGTTAGGAATATGAAATTAAAAAGTTTTATATGTGTGGGGTATTTATTTATTATTATTTTTTAAACTAATAAGCTCTTGCTGGGTTATCAGCCATTGCTCAGCTCCAGTAGGATCCAGGTATTGCTCAGCACATTAATGTCCTACCTCTGGCATTTTTAAGGGGAATATAATCTCTTTATGTTAGCTCAATCAATTATTTACTGGGGCGTGCTGCTGGCCCGGCTGTAATTTCAGTGCAGCCCCCTCCGCCCGCTGCTCAGAAGCATCGAATTAGGTGTAAACTATTTATCCTGTATAGAAGTTATAAGAATGTTTTGCTTTGCAGCTGTAGGCGTTCTCCTAACTAAATGTCACTTCTCTTAAGGCGACGTGGTTTTTCACTCATTTAAGCCTATTTAGATGCATATGATAATTTTTTTTTTGTGTAAATCCTATTTTGGTTTCCTATGACCTGATTTAGAGCTCACTAATGTGTTTCTTTTATGCAGGGGGGTTCGGCAGTGGTCCAGTGTTTGGAAGTCCCCCTTCTTTTGGTGGTTCCCCAGCATTTGGTGGCACAGCATCATTTGGCGCAAACCCAGCTTTCAGCAGTCCGATGACTTCCTCAACTGGTAAAGTGTTTGGAGAGGGAACAGCAGCTGCCAACATGGGAGGATTTGGGTAAGAGTCTTTATCTGTATTGGACTCCAAAATATGAAAAACAGGAACGCAGAAAGTTTAATGTTTTGGATATATTCTCTATTGTACAACAAAGAGCTTTAACTTAGAAAACGTATATGCTGCATTGGATACAGTCCTGCAGTCATTCTATAGCTGCGGTTTCAAACAGTTTGCAGGTGTCAGTGTTACCCGACTACTTGAGATAAAAAAGCAGTAGCAGCAGAATATTGCCTGAAGCACAATGCAGCATCTTTGAAAATCTGAGCATATTTGTTTGCTCAGTCTAATTCAAGTGACAAGATCAATTATCAAACAAACTAAACTGTCATATTAGATGGAGTATTATTTGAGTCTGAGGCTAAGAAACACTTACCAGGTCTAATACTACATCTCTCTGCATCAAAGTGTTTTATTGTCTTTCTGAGGCTAAAACAAAGATCTTATTAATTTCTCAAATATTTTTCCAGAAATTTAGTCATTGAATGATCATCAACTGCGGTATATTCTCCAGAGAAACATACTGTTTGCTGAAAGAACAACCCACTTAGACCAACAATAAAGCCTAACTTTGTGAAAAATATGGACAGTAAAGATGAAAAATTTTATTTTTCTGTAAAAATTCCCTATTGGCATTTCTGAGCATTGGATGTCTCTCAAAGGACTGGGTTCCTCTTAACAAACCAGGTCAGCTTTGGTGTTTTATATCTGCAAACATCGGCTATTGACTCTTCTTACCGGCGATGTCTAACTAGATTTAGGCCTGGTCCATTTTAACACATAAAACTGCTCTGATCCTGAGTCTGAGTCATTCTATTGAAGCTGACTGTTGATGGAAGGAAAACTTTTCTCCCAGTCTCATGTTTCTGCTGCTTCAAACAAGTTTCCTTTTAGCTTTGCTCCAATTCTAGCTCAATCCTTCTCCACATTGCCTTCAGTAACAATTACCTCCATTTTGCACTAACACTAATCTAGAATCCCACCAAACATATTGAATGTGTACTTGTGATGTGACAAAGGCACTTTAAAGCGCTGGGATTGTTGTAAGCAATTTTCAAAATAAAATTCTTAGAATTATTTCAAAGTAAATAACTCCCATTGTAGTTCAATCCGTCTCTAGAGCTGTTCTCCAAAATGCCAAAAAGAAATTTGAACACGAGGGCAAAGGTATAATCTGGTTTAGCGCTGCAACTAATGATTATTTGACAAATCAATTAATCTGTCAATTTTTTTTCCAATTATTCGATTAATAATTGATTAGCCAAAGGTTTCTTAAAGAAGAATTTTTGCAAAATTAAACCAGATGAAACAAAAACTTTTCCACTTGAGTTCTGGATAGAGTATATTGACAGATGAAAAAGAATTTATCTTGCAAAATGCAAAATGTTTATATATTTTCTTTTTACAGTTACAGGTATAATTACTACTCTAAGTGGGTCGCTCTGTCACCTAAAGGCTTGTTCTACAGTCTCTATACTCGAGTAAATGATTAATCCATTACTAAATCAGTTGACTATTATTTCAATAATTGCTTAATCACAATTAATTGTTTCAGCCCTAATCTGGTTTAATATCTAATCTGGTCATCACTGATTGTTTTTATTCTTTGTATTTATTTGTTTTATTTTGTTTTTTAGCTTTATAAAGCTATTTTTCTGTCTTGTTTTTGTCGTGGTGAGGTTGACTCTGAGCTCAAAACTATGGATCTCTGCAGGGGTAGATTATTCTCCTCAGATAATCCTACTTTGGGGTCATTCTGCCTGCAGATTAAACTGGCCTGCTCTCTCCATTTCTTCTGGCTGTTTGCTCCTTTTTTTTCTTTTCAGACTCAATAGGGATGTTTTCAGTAGAACAGATTAAATCCTGTTCAAATCCCGTCCCCTTCAATCCCACATTCAAAAGCCTTGCAACCCTATTTTACTTCAGATTTGCTTGCTTTGAGTTTTACAAGCAAGGATGTGTATTGTTGGACTTGTCTTTGTCTAGATGCATTAATCCTTCAAACTGTGTCTTGTTTTCATTAGTGCCAATTCATTTAAGCCATAAGTGTTTGTCTGTGAATGCCACTGTTTTCAGGTTCTCTTCGCCCCCCAGTGCCCCTTCCTTTGGCGCCCTGGCCAGTCAAAGTGCTCCTACATTTGGCAACTTGGCCCAGCAAGGCAATGCGTTTGGAAGTCAGCCCAGCAGCTTCTCAGGCTTTGGACAGCAGCCACAGACTGGAGGTGAGGCGTCTATTTCATTTGCTGTTGTGTTTTCCCCTCGTCCTCTTTATATGCCAGGAGCAGATTCTACAGTTACCGTTTGATGGTGTGTTGGTTTGGGTAACTGCTTAGATATACAGGCATTTATCTAAAAATAAAAAATTATTTTGTTCAATTGTATTTTTGGGGGAAAAGTTAAATCCATTTTTGAGATAACCACCAACTTTTATCAGATTAGAGCATGTAGAATACCGTTTAGGTTGTCCTCAGTTTTTCATTTTATCCTTCTCCTAATTCTTCTCTTTTTCCATCCATCCATCTATTGATTTATCAATCTAACAATCTAGCCACTCACCCTCCTTGGTTTGTGAAGGTTTCCTAATCAAAGTCTGATGGCTTTAAAATTATCCCCCATAAATAGATTATCTCTTGTGTAAACACTAAAAAGGACTAAGAACATTTTTAAAACACGACATCTGAAATAAGCTTAGTTTTAACCTGAAAAATGTGTCATAATCTCATGAAAATAATTTCTAATGTACTAAAATCAGCTTTCACTTTGCTTTCCTTTACAAGCTGCTGTGTTAGCTGACGCTAGCTATTCATAAATGAGTTTTATATACATATGTCTTTAACTGCATAAATCCGTTCTCTTTTTTTTTTATAGGATTCTCAGGAAATGCATTTGGGTCTGGAAGCCAGTAAGTGGTCAATGTTTCTTGTTTTATTTTGTTTTCTGCATGCGCTGCAGAGCAGTTAGCCCCACACATCTGTGTGCTTTGCCTGTGGGCTTTAGGAGATCACATCTTTATCTTCCACTGCTCTTCGTAAAACCTTCCTGATTTAATATCTCCTCATCCAACCTAATTTAGTTAATCCCCTACCTCATCGTTTTTCTCCTCAGTCTCTTCATTCTAATTCAGAACAGTTTTTTTTGTTTGTTTTCTTTCTCCCTAAACTGATAGAAGCTTTTCAGTTGGACACTGAATATAAATAACAGCATGACATTGAATGAATAAAATATTGGATCATGTTAGATTGTAGAGTATTGGTTGTAATAAATGTACATTAAAGTCTGTGGAGCTGAACTCTTCAGTTCTGTTGCCTGAAGTCATTAGATGTCCTTTTTCTATCCTAATGCATCTCCTGCCTTTTCATCCCGTCTTTGGTTTCTGCTTCTGTATGCTGCTGTATGTCTCAGTGTTGCCCTGGGGTCTCTTCCATTTATCTGCACGCTAAAGTACACATTTCTGTGTGGAGAATTGTCTGAGCTCATCAGACACCTTCGGATAGAAATCCTAGAACTGCTTTTTTTTCTGTTTTTATTCTGAGAAATGCATAAAACAGACATAAAGTTTTTTTTCCTATGAAGAGAAATATGTTTTCTCTTAATTGACTAACTCAACGCTGCTCTTTACAATGGATCCCAGTGTATTTAATAGAATTAAAAAGTCACATTTTATATTGGAGCTCCTCTAGGCTGCATCACTCCCTGCAGATGTTCCAGACTGACCAAATGGTGGTTAATGGAAAGTTTGATATAATTTAATATAAAAAGCCATAACTCAAACTAATTCAAATGTGTCGCTTTAATTTAAAAGCCAGATATTTTTAGAAGTAATTACTACTTTTGATGTTTAAGTAGCCATATCAGCACCCTCTGGTGTTTTTCCATGCTTAAAACAAAGAATGAAACAGTTTTTATTTTGTGCTAGGATGGTAAAATATACTATTAGCAAAATATACTGCAGTGCATTTTTTTTTTTTTTATGAAAAATTAATATTTTTAGTTAAATATTTGATTATTTTTCCCATTTGTCCTTAATGCAGCAAGTAAAGTGAATTAGAAAATTAGAATTAAAATGTCCTCAATCTTAATTTATTAGTCTAAAATGATAAATGTACCACTGATCTCAGTAGCTATGACTACGGCAGCAGAAACTCACATTTACAATCCATTATCAAATTTATATTTTAAATAATTAAGTTAATGCAGGAATACAGTCCTTAACAACAAATATGTGACCTTTTGGAGAAAATGTTTTCCCTCCAATATTTTGGGGGTTTTTTTAAGTTTTTTTTTTTGGACAACTTATAAAAACACTGTGTTTAGTAGATAGATTAAGCTTAAAGTTTAGGGCTGTGTGTACGCAGGTATTTTTATTTATTTTTTATCAAATCAAGGTATTTATGTCCAAGTATCAATTCTGCTGAATGAATCTAAGTTTGTCTAACAATTCACCATTTCCCTTTAGAATCTAAGAACAACAGCAAAGGGAAAAGGCCTCTGTATGTTAAAGCAATTCCTTGGTCCTATTATTCTACCACTATTTCCTGCTCCAGCTATACAACTCATTATACTCTCTTTCTTTTTGTACTTGTTTTTCAGGTCGAGTTCCCAGACATTTTCCAGCTGGAGAAGCTAATGTTGGTTTAAACTTCTACAGAAAATGGAATGTTTCAGTAACAATATGCTGTATGCAACATATTTGGGGAAATGGGAGCAAATAAAAAGAAGCATTTTCCTCTAAACATGAAATAGAAATTAAACTTCAGCTGAAGGAGTGCAGTTGATTGTCTACATGTACTACATTTCTGTAAAACATTGATAAGTTTGTTTATCCTCGGGACACTGCATTTGGAAAAAGTAGAACCAAATAGCTTATGTTTTGCTGCTCTGATTAAAAGTCATTGTTTGCCTAATTTTAAGATATTTTTTGCAATCAAATACAGAAGTACAAAAGCATCTAAGATTTAATTGTGAATATGTCCACTTTTAGTGATAAGTAGAATTGTTTGCAATCTGGGTTTATCTGAGGACTGTGTCCCTATCTGACCCCCCCAACTGCCTTGTTGATTTCCTTTATGTGAAAACATTGATGGGTCCTTTTGAATTAATCTGCTTATTTTTTTTATTTAGAATGAGGAGAAAATCTGTCTATCAAACCGTTATTGCAAAACCTCAGCTTGATGTATTTTTTTACATGGGAAAGAAAAAAATAAATGCTTTTCTGAAATGGTTTGAATTTTTATTTGCATTATTTAGATGTACAAACAGGACTGGTGGCTAAAGGTTATTGCATGAGGACGTGTTATTTTCAGTGTTCCTGTCTGGAAAGGTATAGCTTTTGATTTAAGGTCTTTCCAGATTTTATTTAAGTTGCAAAGTTTTTCCTGTTTTTTTTTTTTTTTT
>NW_015150476.1:214817-227936 GCF_000732505.1 Cyprinodon variegatus | reverse complement strand
AAATCTACTTGAGTACAGTAACGAAGTATTTGTACTTCGTTACTTCCCATCTCTGGTGGCGTGACATTGATGCATTTGGTCTCCTGTATCACCAGTTTATGACTGTGGATAGTGTCAGTGTCACTTCATCGGCCTTTATCTTCTGTCCCCGGCCAAACATGTAGCTCAGCTCCTTAGCTGCTACGATAGAGGCCTGGGAATGTCCGGATCGCAGTGTGTGACCTCTAACAGAGACATGCTAAAGTAGTAAAGTCCAGCAGATATTAAGCAGGTGTTAAATGAAGCAAGTCGGTTGGTTTAAAGACAGTGGCGGCATCACTCTCCCCTAACAGTGATGTATTTTCAGTAGCAGTTGTTTATTTCTAGTTAAGGAATTACAGCAGGACACATTGACAGATTACAGTGGCACACGGGCAGTTAAACAGACCAAACTCTAATGCTTTCGGCTAAAGCGGATGAGCTTATGAGATTTCCAGCACCCACTCCACAACTGGCCTCAATGAAAGCATAGTCCTTCTTGCCATATTTGTTATATTTTACCTTACATTTGAAAAAAAAAGTAGGAATATGTAATTGTGCGTCTTCTCTTTCTCATTGTCGCTGTGATTTCAAAGTGCTCAAGAGGTTGGCAGCTGTCTTCGTGGAATCCAGATAAAAATAGATTTGCCCAAACCAAACACCCACCCGCCCCTCCCCAGGCTGCACCCTCATTCTGTCCCACCCCCACTGAGAGATGATTAGCAGCTCTTCAACACTCGCTGCCTCGCTTTGCTGACATATTCATCATCTTTTCATGTATGGCTGCACTTCACAACGCATCTTTTCTTCCTTTAGGCATTCCCATGAATTCTTCCCTGGTGAATGCTCGCTGTTGTGGTCAGCCTGGTGTCTACTGTAGCTAAATGTAGTAACCAGGCTCCTCTATTAACAGTTATGCAAGCTTTGTGTTTCACTAACACTTTCAGCCAATCAAATTGACCAGAATGGGTAATTTTGTATGCTCTGATGACCACATAATCTACTAACAAATAAGCTTAGTGCTTCTAATTTCTCTGTTTTGCTGAGGTCATCTACCTCCTACAGTACATGACGAACCCTATGGATTTTGAGATATGGCTCCTCATTTAACATTATATAAATCACATGAAGTTGGCTCAGTGTCTGCTCATTGTATTTAGGTTTTTTGGGTGATTCTAAAGAATTAATAATAATTTGCTCCTTCTATCTGTAATCATATCTACAAGAGTTTAATTCAGCCAGATTCATTTGCACAGTGCTAGTTAGAGTTTACATATACAAAACAGTTGCTAAAATTATTAATCTGAGTTTTTATAGAACAAGCTATATGGGCAAAATTAAATGCCGATTTCCTCTGATTCACACACAGTTCTCAAGCATTATGTGGGGTTTGAATTTTCCAGGTCCTTTTTATAGATTTTAATCCATTTCTTATTATCCAAAGCATGTTTTTCTTGTTTTCCTTGTGTCTTTCTTTAGCTCTTTGTCATTCTTTTTTTTTTCTGGCCATCAATCTCAACCATGGGATCATGGATTTGATGTCTCAGACCATCTCAGTCGCTGTGTCCTTGGGCAAGACTATTCACAGGCATCTCCTACTGATGGTGGTCAGAGGGCCAAATGGCTCCTGTGTGTGGCAGCCTCTTCTGTCAGTGTGCCCCAGGTCAGCTGTAGCTACAATGTAACTACCCTCCATCAACTGTGGCTGAATGAGTGAAAATTCAGTTTATTTGTAAAGTGCCAATTCACAATATGTCATCTCAAGGCACTTTACACAGACAATTCAACCAGATCATACATTTAGATTAGTTTAAAGATTTTCTATCCAAGGTAAACCAGCTGATTGCATCGACTCATTGACTCCACACCAAGCGTGCTTGTCGCAACAAGGGATATGAAAACTCCCTTTTTAACTTTTTGCTTCTGTTCAAGGAGACATAAGCAGTAATACAGAAAGAGATACAAAGGGTAACTGTTGACCAGCTCCACATGTCCAGGAAACACAGCCACGCAGACAAGCTTGGAGCCAGCTCCCATGTCAGAGGATGATAGAGAGCACATACAGTTAGTCACAGTAAGAGAAACAGGACTACACTGAAACACAGGCCAAGCTCTGACATCTGTAAACAAAAGGTGTTGCTGACAACAGAACAACTGATATTTATCTGATCAAATGAAGCGGAATGATGAAAAGTGGTCACTGTGTCCTCCAGCAGTCTAAGCCTATAGCAGCATAACTATAGAGATAGCTCAGGATAACCTGAGCCTCTCTAACTATTAGCTTTATCAAAAAGGAAAGATTTAAGCTTTGCATTAAAAGTAGAGAAGGTGTCTGCCTCATGGACTACAACTGGTAGTCGGTTCCACAGGAGAGGAGCCTGATACCTAAAATATCTTCCTCCCATTCTACTTTTAGAAATTCTAGAAACAACTAGTAAATCTGTACACTGAGAGCAAAGTGCTCTGTTAGGAACATAAGGAACAATCATATATCTGATATAAGATGGAGCTTCATTATTTAGTGCTATATGTGAGAAGGAGGATTTTAAATTGTATTCTGGATTTAACAGGAGGCCAATGAAGATAAGCCAGGATAGGAGACATATGATCTCTCTTCTTAATATTCTTTAGAACTCATGCTGCAGCCTTTTAGTTTTGCTGAAGACTTTTTACTACATTTTGTGGACTTCCTAATATTAAGGAAATTCAATAGTCCAGCCTTGAAGTTACAAATACATTTACTACTGACAAATGCAAATAGTGTAAAGTGCTTTGCTGCTCCTGCAAGGACAGACCATTTACCTTTTGTTTTTTTCTTAAGGCCTTCCTTCTCTGTGTCACTTTTTCCCTCCAGGGGTGGATAGAATACCAGAAAATGCACTTAAGATTATCACTACATCATATTTTTACAAAAGCAAAAGTGTAAAAAGTAACCATTTAAGAAATTACAAGGGTTAAAAAGCATTTGGTAAAAAGGCTACATAAGTACTGAATAACTCAAAAAATCTAATTGAATAACAAGAAATATCAAAATGGGAAGTTATGAATAAATTGTGGTATTTCAAAACCTATAATCAAATCAAATTTATTTGTATAGCCCTTTACAATAGCCAAATGGTACCCAAAGTGCTTTAAAACAAAACCATAAAAACAATACATAACACATATAAAACATATAAGATACAATTAAAAGTGCTGTAGTGGTGCAGTGCTGCAGGACATTAAAAGCCTTCCAGAGGTGCATAGAAAGGAGCACGCAAAAATAAAATATCTAAAACAAAAAAATAATGAAATTGTAAAATAAAAAAAAAGGCAGAAGATGCATTTCTCCAAACCAACTTGTGCACAAAACTAAAAAGATTTATTTTGACATGAAATATTCCATAATCAAATATGTACATGTTAGTCACAGAATCTGAATCAGTTTATTGGCCTGGGTTGTTTCATATATAACGTTGGAGTATGGTGTAACTCTGTAAACGTTCAAAGGATAAATTAGAATATATGGTCCTTTTTTTTGTTTTAACAATTGAATCTGTAGCTTTCCTCCTGTCTTCCAAAATCCATTCTCAGAAAACGATTAATTTAAATACATGTTCTATAAAGCAAAAATATTTTCAACCTTTTGGTTTTTTAGTCTACTTACTCATTTTCACTTCGAGAAAATCCCTCCTTAAACCACCAAAGTTGCTTCTGTAAAATGGTTTCAGTTATTTTACATCTGTCAACAGAAAAAGGCTGGATTGAAAGAACATCTCAAATGAACGTAGGCCTCCAAGCTACATTTAAACCATACGCTGAGAACTGGGTCTGCCCCCTGCAGAGGATCCCAGCTGGGTGCTACACGTAAATCCTGATGTGTAGACACATTTCAGCATTAGCTTTCACTTTGAACTTTTTATTTTAAGCTGAAAGGAATGTAAAACATTTTGTAAACAGGGAGTCAACATAATGACCCGCTGTTGTTATTACGACATTGAGGTTGATGCAAGTGGTTAAGGACTAAACTGTTTTTAGACAACCACTCTGACAGTTAACATCCCATTATATATCTTAAAACTTAATGCAGATGTCAATCAAAGATTAATATGAGTGAAAGTTTAGGTTTTTATATGGCCAGCATTTGAAACTTTTTAGCAGCAATGGGTTTTATTGATGATAAATTGAATGACGGGATTTTATAAATGTGTCTTTTTGGTGAAACACATAATAGTTTTTTACACTGTATATTGCCAAACAATTTGCTGGGTACGTATTTAAATAAATGCTAATATATCACATTTATGCAAGTAATGTACCGTTTATTAATCCTACTAATAGGCTCTATGCACAGCTCCACTACTTCCTGAATTTAATGCAGCTCCTTTGTTTCCTGTCTTTCATGATTGGATGCACTGATTAATCCAGGTGTGTATGACCTAAGTAACTGGCCAGACACACCTGGATTAATCAGTTCGTCCAGTAATGAAAGACAGGAAACAAAGGAGCTGCATTAAATTCAGGAAGTAGTGGAGCTGTGCATAGAGCCCATTATGGCCTTTTAGCCTCTTTCAATTTGAAAGATGAAGCCAGTAAAAGTTTTAAAATCTACGTTTGATTTCAATACAGTCATTTTGTTTAAAAAGTGGTCAGAAATCAAATTTGAAAAAAATGAATTTATTTGCAGATAGTTTTTAACCATTTTTTTAGCTATTGTCTGATTATCAGAGGTTACATATGTAATGAGACACAGTGAGACTCTCAAACTTTATGAAAGAAAGAAAGCTTCCTTTTCTGGTGCAGGGGGAACATATCGTTTGGTATTAGAAACTGTGGCTCAGTGTATACACATTTTTTTGGAAATCTAATTGGTTTCATTTTTTTTCACCCCACCACATGCCAAGATGTTCTTGTCCAAGGCATCAAACTAGTTCCATACAGATGCATTAATATGGAAACAATCTTTGCACAGATGAATAGTCAATAACCTACTTGAGTAGAAAAGCTCTGAAAAAGTTCAATCCAGTTTTCTCTCCAATGGACAAGCATGTAGAACTTGACATAAAGTCGACTCCAACAAGAGACTGCCATTTGCAATTAGAAACGTCAAGTCCGGATGTCTTGCAAGCCATGCATTTAGCCATAATAAACATTTAGATTCCCTATGATTAACTACATAGTTGACTTCTGATGGTAGTTGGTTGCCCAGGATTTTATTAAGGGGAATCACTTGGAGGGGGCTCAATGCAAATATATGTTACACTTTCCAGACTTTAGTCTAATAAAAATAATTGGAAGGCTCTGTATCATTGTCCATCCACAGTACAACTCTGTACCACACTGCTTTTTTCCATCACATAGAACTGCTATAAAAATGCAAGACAGTCGAAGTATTTAAATCCTTTGGAAGGCACAGTCAAAACACGTATTCTATTTATTGAATAAATCTTATGATCTTACTTTCTGGCTGTTTTGTTTTATTTTTTTGGTTCTCAAATATGCTTTGTTTTGTTCTATGCTTTTCTGTAGCTTTACATAATTTTTGTATTTTTATTTTTGTTGCCCCCTAGTGTCCTTTCCTTTCCACTTTGCTCCCTCTAGTTAACTCTGTCAACACCTGCTCCCTATTAGCTAATTAGCTAACCCAATGTTTCTGTCTCCCATATATACACCTCCTGTTCAGTTACTCATTGCTGGATCCTTTTCAACACATTGTGAAGCTGCATTGATACTGCGTTGATACTGTCTCACAGAATACTGAGACCTGCTGGACCTATAAAGACACTACAGGGAGCTTATTTGACAGAGTAAACTGAATTAATTTGATGACCTACTACAATGATATCATTGGCTAGACCACTCGCATTTGTAAATTATTTGACAACATATACTTTAACATTTATCTTTTGATTTGTCATGATTTAGTGAAGAGATACTGATGGGCTGTTTTTCAGCTCAATGTGTTTTTTTTTTTTCCACAAAGAAATAGAAGATTTAACCGTTTATTCTTACTTTTATTATTTATTAGAAGGAATTTAGGATTAAAAATCCAAAAAAGTATGAGCATTTGCATCAGTTTTGTTTTTCCAATAACCTCCAGTCTTTTAGAATCAACATATTCTTAAATGGGGTCTATAGAAAGACAGGTTTTATGTCAACCCAATTAAGCACAGACTGTTTGGCATTATCTGACCTCTTTATTTTACAGACTGCGACAGCCGTGTCTCCTGTTCATTCTTAAATGGCAAGAGGAGCTTTGAGGAGCATGAACGATAACATCCTTAACCTCGCAGCTTTTAATTACCTACCTGCCTCAGCTCCTTTTCTTCTCTCACTTTCCCTCTGTCTTTAACTTGCTTGGGGATTATGCAGGTTACTTATCTTGATACCTGAAAGATCTTTCTGCTGAATGCTTTACTTTAAGTCAAACTGTGTTAGATTATTCAAGTGCTCACACGTTGTGCTCTACCTTTGCAGAGAAAGATATTTACATGTGACCCAGCAAAAACAGGTGCATGCAACAGCAAATTCAGCACATGGCTTCTTTGCATGTGAATGGATTATTGAGAATGGGCTTAGAGTCTTATCTATTAGGCATGGTCATGGATGTCAGGGCGGAGGGATTTCTGTATCATCAGAGCTGCGGAGACTTTTGGAGAAAGGCCAAAAGACTTCTAATTATAGTTTAGGGCATCTGCAGTGTTGCCAAGAGGTCTTTGTTTTACCCGCAGTTAACCTTGAGGTTGCCGTTATTTCCATAGAGTGGTGGTGTATTTCAATTTGCATTAAGAAACTGTTTAGCAGCACATGAGCAGGTAAACTCCATATTGAAGCAAGCGGCCCCCTGAGAGCATTTGGAGTTTCAGCTCTTTCTAGTCAATATATAGAGTATGTAATCATGCAATCTGCTGAATCAAGGGCTTTTTCCTTATACTAAACAGTTCTCTTCTAAGTCAATGCAAATTAAACACTATAGATATGTGATCATTTAAAGTACATGAAATTCAAGATGTATTTGAGACTAATCAAAAGCATAACATTTTTGCCCTAATAGCCATAGGCTATAGAAATGTTATGTGTTGATAAAAGTACTTTTTATATATTCTATAATTTAATATCTATTTTAATTAATGTACATTTATACCATTATGACAGAAAGTTGACATATAAAACTTTGGGGTTTTATGCACCTGAATAAAAGCAACAGTTTACCATTTAATTACCCAAACCTCCATTGAACTGGCAGCCTTCTGCCTGCGCTGCATGCATCTAAATCAGGATTTGAATGTTCTTTTGATTATTGTAATAATTTTAACAATTTCAATCACTTCATATATTCAAGATATCACAGGCTGCAAGAAATCTAACATGACATTATTTTTTTTCCCTATTTCTTAAGCTGCTTAAGCATTACAGACAAAGTCACATTTGTATCGATGTCACCGTCTGTTTTAGTTTTTTTTTCCTACTCCATAGTTTCCTGATAATCTGGTGCAAAAATATAATCAGTGCACCCAAGAGGTTAGATGATTGCTAGCTAAATTAAGCATTAAACAAGAGTAAACTAACTCCCCCACTCCTTAATCCACGTCAAGCGTTTCCCATGCCGAGGTAAGTGAGTCTTTCTACAAACAGACTGTTGCTTAGTTAAGCATCAGAGGAAGTAAAGATAAAATGTATACAGGAACATTGGAGTAATTTATTAGGCAAGTTGAAAAGTTGCGATATCCATACTATAGCTTATATACATCTAAAGTAATCTGTGACAGCCTAGCTTAGCTGGGGGTCATGCTGTGGATAAAACAGAAAAAGATGTTATATAGCAATATTGGAAATGTTCACTGATGTTTTACTGTATCTCTATACCTTTATAGCTTTTGGTGCCTGCATTTAGATACATATGGCAACATTTATAATGGTTAATGATAGCATACTTTATACCATTATATAACTGTGAAATCCCTGCTTGTATAAATCTTCAATTAACAGAAATGTAAAGATGCAAAAAATTTATATATATGTATATATTTCACCTAATTGGTACTCTATCATTACTGACTCTATCATTAGTTGAACCTTCTGTCAATTGTATGCATGTATATCAGTTATTCATAGAGTTTTCCAACTTTTAAGATAAGAATGTGACATGTTGCTTTTTCTTTTAAATTGATGTAAGTAAAAGATTTTAAACTCCTAGAAGTTTTGAAGAATTAAAAGATAAAGTCAGATGGGGTGTTAAGTTGAACACTTAAACAAAGCTGGGTTTATAATTGCACTGAGTAGCTAGATGCTTTCCCCTCAGGAGCTGCCTGTGATGTCTGAGTTTATTACAAAAGCCTTGGCAGCATGTGGGAGGTGTGGGCTCCAGCTCCATCACCTGCTGTAATTACACTGATGGCAGCTAAAGCCTGACTCTGAGTCGTCCTTCTGCAGCTTGTGGGATGTTTATCGCTTCATAGCTATCATTCATTTAAATAGAATATCACATTACGCCGCGTACGCTAATCAACCATTGTCCTAACTACAATTTCGCCTGCCGATCCAGATATGTGTTTAGACGTCATCCTCTTGTTTAACTGCAGGGACTGCGGCGAGAATGGCAGGAGTGGAATTTAGGAGAGATTTATCAGCTTTGTTGCAGCAGTTCATTTCAGTAGATGTTACATAACAGCTGGATGGCACCTAAACACGGTGAATAGTGTCACAGCCTTTGATGGTATTAAAAAGTTTCAAAATTGATTCACAGAGGTCTACCCCAGGCTTTAGTGTCACTAATAAAATGCTATTGAAAGCTGTGTGGAAATGCAGCCTTGTCACTCCTGTATCAGTAAAGTTATAGTAACCCTCTGTCAGTTCAATAAAAATGCTATAGATTTATTTATGCTTATGCTTTCCCGTTATTATCCATAAAATAGTGCAATGTAATGTTCTAAATGTATAAAAAATCTTTTGACCCTGGGTCTCACATGGAGCTTTACTCTGTGTGTCCAATTATATGAAGGGGATTTGATCTCCACCTGTTCGGGATGCAGATCCCAATGAAAAAAAAAGACATTAAAGCTTACAGAGAATTTCGTATTAACACATGCATCTGGCAACCAACATGTCAGTGAATGCAAATCTGTAACTGTTTCTCCCTCTACTCACAGTCTTAAAACTTGTCCATATTTTATGGCTTCAAGTCTTTAAGGGATTCATTTAGACTGTATTTGACATTAACATATAATATTGTGTAATTGTGAGGTGGAAGAATCAGAATACATGTTTCTCAGTTTCATTGCTTGACAAATAGGTATGAGTAGATTTGTATAAAGTCCGTATGAGTCAGTATCATGTAGTATCATCTATCTTACACTGCAGTTACAGTTGCAAGTCTTTTGACTACCACCATCACACATTTTAGTATCATATTCCCTTGAACAGCTCAAAGTAGAGATTGTCTGTAATTAAAAAAGAATTTAAGATTTAAAGAATCTCTTTTGGGTTTACCTCTGGGCTTAGACTAGACCATTCAAACATTTCATCAGAGAGATAAGAGCTCTTTCCTTTTATGGATCCTTTTTAATGGATACTCTAATTTAGTCTAAAAAAGTTATCTTAGCTCTTTAAAACAGCTCAACTGACCAAGGCTCCTTTTTCCACATATAGCTTCTAGCAAACTGGGATTATGATTTCCCATGCTTATGTTCTTTCACCTCACTTTTCTTTCATAAAGTTAATATGAGGACACACCCTCTTGTTTTTGTTGTTTTCTCTCATTTGAGGTAAATGGTTTCTTTTAATTCTGTCACAATATTCTCATTTTATGTCAAGATACAAATATTTGGGCCCTGAAAATAATGTCCCTTACCCTTGAGGTGTAGCCAGATACTGTCTTGTCCTGAGGGGCTTCCTCTCCTGTGCTTGGCCAGTTTGTTTAGTTTGAGCAACATTAATTTTTGGACATTCCATTGCAGCAATAAACTGCATGTTTGATGGCCGGTTCACATTTCAGTGATAACAACACCTGGTTTGGGGGGGATGGTTTCTAGCAATAAATTAATTCAAATGTGCTCTTCCCAGACTGTTTAAAGTTTGCAACTTCTATGTCACTTTCTCTTAACTTGGGAAGTTTTTTAAACTCCAACTGTTTTTGTTTTTTTTACTCCTTTAGTGAAAGGAGATCGACATATGCACAAAACCATTTATCCTTTGCCGGCCATGCCATGCTTTGTGTTGGTCCATCTCATAAAATCCCCCCAAAAATACAATCAATGTTTGAAGAAGAAAAAAATATATAAAGTTTGCTTTATACCATGTTTGGTATTGCATCATGGAATATTTAAATTTACACAGTAAAAACATTCAACTTTCAAACACATTCCAAGTTTAATCTTTTACTCATCTGTATTGCAAATTATGAGCTTTTTCATGATATTTATTGTTTAAAAATCCCTCATATTTGCTGAAAATGGCTTATATAGATGGGGTTAGGTTACAGCTTCCTATTTCCAAACCTACTTGTTCTCTAACTTTCAATTTGCTTATTTGCAAATAACATATATATTATAATGTATATATATATATATATATATATATATATATATATATATATATATATATATATATGCATACTGCTATTATGTAATGCTTTGAGAACATTAGTTTGTCTGTTTTTCTATAGGACCTTTGTTTTCATCATATGAGAATCATCCTAAGCCATTACTCCTCCTGGTCTAAAACACATCAAGGTGCCATCTGTCAAACTCCAAGCTGGCTGTTGTTTCCTTTTAATCAGTCTGAACGAGAGCAGCTGAATTCATCTGTGGTGATTATACTCCTGCACTAAGGTCATGTCCAAGTTGATGACCTGTCCAATAAAAACCCTTCATCCCTGATTATTAAATTTAACTGAGAAGGATGATCTAAGAGGTAGAGCTTCTAACTCCTCCTATGTTTTGTAGAAGAAATCTTTATTCACTGTTTAAAACTCAGTGTTTCAGCAGGAAAATTGGATTTTTTTAAACATTTGTTTTTAAATGAAATAAAGTAAAAATTAGAATTCTGTTTTTTTTATTTTAGAGTTCAGTTTGCAGATTACTTAAAGAAAACAGAAAGTTTTATGAAAACTTTATGTCCATTTTTAAATGTAACGGTAAAATAAAATTCTGAAACTACAGGGATCTGCTAGACTTTAATCTTAGTCCTACTCCATTTAACTGAGTTCTAAATTAGATCAATCCGGTAAAAAGGGTTGTCTTACTTAGCACAAAATAAATTAATAAAAAAAAAAAAAACATTAAAATTTTATAAGGAGTAATTAAGAGCTCCAGAAACCTTATCTAGTGCAGTTTGGTTAAACGGTTACTTTGGTTATTATCTGTTGGAACAAATAAGGACAGGTGGAGGTTTGCTGGGAGCTGCAGCCTTGATGTAAATATAGTCATGAATGTGCAGTTTAGGAATGTGACCAGGATAGCACAGAGGCTGCATGCTTGGAGCTAACTGGGCTCAAGTAAACCTTTCCTGCAAAGAAGTGTCTACACTCACCTTCAGCTTTTATTCAGCAGTCAAGAGGTAACAAGATAATAATAATTTCTTGTTACTAGAAAATGACTGTAACAGTTACACTGTCAAAGTACCCGACTGGAGGCCTATTTGATTTTAGAAGCTACCATTTTTTTGCCTTTAAGTTCATTTATCATGTTTAACATATTTTGTTTCCACAGTAGGAAAGCGATGTGATGGGTCTGTTTTGTTTGCCCAGTGAGGCACAGACATTAGATATGTTTCAGTGTTTATGCTCTGTTTGTGAATTTCCCCTGTGAGAGTTGCAATACATATAATTTACTGATTTGAAATATGATGATTGTCCCCATTTGATAATCAAATTGATCCAATTAATTTCAGAACAAATTACATCTTGTACAGTCAATGAGAAAACAGCCCAGAACTGTTGTAAAGAGACAAAACTATGCTGTCAAACCCAGTTATTTATCCCCCAGGAGATTTTAGAATATAAAGTAATCTGCTTTCTTCCAAGTGGAAACTATTTCACACTATTTTTGTCAGTGTAAATAAAACCATACTTTGTATTCTTTTTTCTTTTATTATAAAAATATTAACATTTTTCTCCTTGTAGTCACATGCTTTCAGATTCCTACATATTGGTTTGTTTGACCAAATGTCTTCTTTTTCATTAGAAATAAAGAGTTTTAATTAATCAGTCAACTACTACATTTACGGTGGTAAGTTGAAATGATGGAAAGAGAAGAAATTCAATTTCAGCAGAAATTGATGTGTTCTGACTAGTTTGATTAGTCAGAACTGTTTGGTTTCTGTTTTAGAAATGCTGATGTTTTCTGTTAAAAAAAAAAAAAAACATCTTTGAGGAACACACAGTAGCTGCACTGTGTTGCAATTTCCTTCCCAAATGTGACCAAAAGAAAACTTTTTGTTTTTTTAGAGTTAATCAGCATTTTTAGGTTCTTGAATCCATGTCAAATGAGGATGAATCCACATCTGAAAATAGCTCTAAAAAATGTACTTTTTCCACTGACTACAGTCTCCATCTCTTTTACATAACCCTTTAGCAATTATGAAAAAAATAAAGGTACTTTTAGATCCACATACACCGAAAAATCTTAATGCAAAAAGCAAATATTCCAAACTCTCAGAGAACTACATAAACACTATAAATTAAGGCTTTTAAAGTAATTACTTACCAGAAATATCATTACAAAAGTTATTTTCAGTGTGATGGACTTTCGCCCATAGACTGCTGGATGAACGGACGGACGGAAGTCTGGATGGATGGATATTTTCTGATTAGCTCTCTACTCCTCACATGCTAAAAGATAAATGTAGACCAAGCATTCTTTTATAGTACTGGTTCAGTTTTTTTTTTAGGTTGGATCTTAAAGTATTTCAAAATATTTCTTGCCTTTGACTGGCTATTGCAACATCCTCGTTATTTAAATCTTTTTTCATCCTTTTGCAGATTTGTGGGTTTTCTGAGGACCATTGTTCTAATTCAAAATCAATTTTTACACATACTTTTGTCAGACAGGTATTTACCCCTAAAATACTAAGTAACTGAAGGTAAGTACTTCTCATCTATAAAAAAGTCTTCAAATGGAACTC
>NW_015150476.1:205631-214146 GCF_000732505.1 Cyprinodon variegatus | reverse complement strand
ATATATATATATATATATATATATATATATATATATATATATATATATATATATATATATATCAGGGCTTGTATTTCCAGTGTTGTGCATTTTCACAGTTTTAAACAACTTCCAGTACCAGCCTATTTTCAAGTATTGTGGTACAGGACAAACACATTCTGCCTTTGCTACTCCAGTGCTGCACTTCCAGGAAATAGCTGAAACTCTGTATCATCAATTGACTTTTGTACTACATTTGAGAGTTTTACCTTGTAAAACGATTAGCTGAATTTATTGACAAAATATGAGAGAGCAGGATGACCTATAGAAGCCTATATTACATTTTAATTGATGTAAAAACACAAACAAAATCCAAGAAATGAGGCCAAATGGTGCTGATTGCTTCAGGGAGATAATATACCAACTTAAGACAGGAAGGCAAAGGTAGCAGCCCTCGGTAAAACTGCAGAGGTGTGGTTATTGAAGTGTAGATGTCCATTCACTTGGCACTCAACCCCACATCATTCAATCCAAAATTCTTTTCTGGGAATAAAAAATACTTTTCATTTGAACCATATCTCCAGGAGGTTTGTGAGTCCATGAGGCCGTCAGCGTCACACTGCATAGTTTGGCTTTGTCCAATATTGGCACATCTTGCCATCTTAACAGCTAAAATCAACACAATCAATACAAAATAAACAAAACAAAAAAGAAAAACCCTCATCAAAATATCTCAATTTTGTTTTTCTGTGGCTTTTTTTTTAGGGAAGCACAAATAGCATTGCTGTCATTTTCCCCTGGTGTGAACACATCACACATTATGATCGAACACGATTTAGATAAAGAAAAAGACACTTGGTGTCGTTTAGCTTCAACCCAACATATAAACACTGATGATTACTGACAAACACTCTCAGTGATCTCTTAAATTCACTTTTTTTGTTATCAAAATTGCAATATTAAAACAAACAAAACATACGAGCTGCACATCACTCTCTAAATATTAGTGAGCAGGTGTGTTTGTGCTTATGGCTCCATTCTCTCGTGCATGTAGTCGCATGAGCCACGTGCAGGCCCCCTAAATGAGTACACTCTGCCAAAGTGACACTGCGGTGACAATCAGATACTGCGTCCGGCCTGCGCCCTTCCCCTCAGGGGGAAGCTGTGTGCTGGTGTGGGCTTGCTCAACCCCTGTTTCATGACAAGGACATAAACTCAGCTGAACTTTCTGTATGTGTGAGAGAGAGAGAGAGAATAGATAGACAATGGCAGCAGACTAGCGCAGGCATCTGTTTGGTAGAGTATTTTTATGCTACATGATGTCCATCTGGGATTTTAAAAGAATCTATGAAATAAAAAGTCCACATGCAGAACGGTTAGAAATTAAAAACATTATATTCAAGCTTGTTTTATAACAAAGAAATTGTTTGGATTGCATCCAGGCTGCTCTCATAACACAGTAGCTTCGGTTTTCTGAAAGGATTCAGTTTGCCTTCACTTTTACATTGCACTCTGACAGCCCTTTACTGTTACTGTTTGACCTCCTTTAAGCCTGAGCAGTGATTTGAACTAGCCCAGCTCAGCTCAGCTCAGTTCGGCCCAAAGAGAGCTTCAGAAAGTATGTCACTGCATATCTAAATGTGACAGCCGTCCCCCAGTAGCCTCCCTTCTCCTTCAATACTTCCAGTGATGCCCTGTGACTCATTGGCTGTCTTAAGCCAACCATGGGCTTCAGCAATGTTTGAATTTAAAATTATTTAAGGGATATTCCAGCATTGGTTCTGTTTAAAGGTAGCAGACAATGAATTATCTACAGCAGGAGGAATGGGAATTTGAATTAGTCTGTCCCAGAAGATAAAGCAAACAATTAGTTCAAGGTAATAGAAGACATCTGCTTTTTGGAGATAAAAAAAATAAATAAATCTTATAAATGTCAAATTTATGCCAACAGAATTGTCGAAAACTTTAAACTATTTTCACAACACTGTTATTTAAAGGGAGGAGGGTTAATTAGAGAGGAAATGAGGGATATGAGGCGGTACGCTGCCAATTATCTTCCCTCGTTAAACACTAAGAATGGATCAAGAAAAACCTTTCAGATCAGTTGCCCCCAAACAGTAAGGAGGTGTAAAATTGAACAAATAGCTTTTATTGAAGCAACTATAATGTTTACTTAATAAGATAATAACACTTACTGAAAAGGGTCTACATCTTTCATTCTCAAAAAGCTTTTAGAGGATGTTATCCCACAGAGGTAACCCACATTTATAGTCACAGGAAAAATTTCACACAGGTTTTCAGAATTTCGTATTATCCTTAAGAATTTTTTTTTTCCAGTTTTATCCTGTTCAGGGTCACAGTGGGTGGGGTCAAGCCTCTCCCCTCTTTCAGGCAGAGGTACCAGCTTTAGTCCAGCTTTATATTAAAGCAAGCTATGTTTCTATTTTTGCATGTTATGCAAATAAAATAAAATGGCTCAACCGTTAAGCTTCAAAGACAGTGGCAGATGTTTTTTTTGAGACAATACCAGAGGGATTTTTTTTTTTCCTGGCTGCAGTTTCAAACTGCAGTTTCCGATCTAGAATACTGATATGAGGCAAATGTCACCATTGTCATTCAGTTTGTAGCAAGGTTTGCATTTAAATATGAGGTTCAGTTTATAAACTGGTAAGTTTTTATCTATTTCATTTGTCTGCTGGGATAAAAATTGGGAAAGAAAAAAAAATCTGTCATTGGCTTCGTACCTGGAAGGAGGAGGTGGATTCCTAAATTCAAATTCAACTCTGATTTCTATTTTCTTGTAAAGTGTTCCAGATAGAGGAGCATTCAGATTTGGGAGACTGATATTTAGCTGACCAGAGCTCTTTATTCATGCATGTGTGCCTGCGCTACTCTAGCTGGCGGTAAAATAAAGGGAGACAGGCCCCGCATGCAGCGAGAGCTACGACTGGCAGAGAAGAGAAGTGGGTCATCTATATGCCAGCTGTGCAGTCGGCATTAAACTTCCCCACTGCCTCGACAGCGGAGAACACATAACGTGAGAAAGAGAATTAGCAGAATACTATTGTAGATTTCTTTTTTTTCTCACAGAGAAAGTGTCAATTTAAATGATAAAGAAACAAAAAGGATAAGCTGCATTATGTCCAGTGTAAGCCATAGATAGAGATACAGCAGTAGGACAAGTTTGGGAAAAAAGACAGATGAAAGCAGACAGAGGAAATAAGTAAAACGGAGGCCCTGAGATGAAGTTCTTATCAGCAGAATAAAGTGACAAAAATGAGGTCAACTGTGCTTTTCACTAGATTTTTCTCCAGATGTTCTTGTAGTTTACCGTGCTGAGCACTACAGACGACTTCACAGAGCTTCTCTTTTGTTGCATAATCCACTTGAAACACAACCAGCCGAGTTAGTTTGATTGTGTAACTGTTTCTACTCGTAATGTCATTGGAGTTTTCTAGACGTGTGGATCTAAAACGCGGTTCGCTTCTGTGCTCTGGTTCTTGTCCTAAACACACATGCCAGCAACACCAAGAGTGTGGAAGAATTGGGACAAAGGACTAAATAACTTCATTGCACTTAAGTTTAAGGCGAAAACATGTTTGCAGTGGAAAGCAATGTAAACTTAAGGCAGCATGGATTAAAATGTCTAGAATATCTTAAAAAAAAGACTAGATTAAAAGTCACTCATTGCAATTCCTCGTGTAAATAACCAAACATAAAACACAATTGAATGCATTCTCCTCCAGCCTATAAATAATATTAAAAAATTCCTCTAGTATTCGTACACAGTTTGAGCAGCATGTTTGCAGACATGTTGCCTAACCTCTACCACAGTTGACATCAGCTGCCTCACCCAGCCAAAGAGTTAAATCAAAATGAAAACACTGCTTTTGTTCTTTTTGCATTTCAGCACAGTGACACCCGACCTCTGTTTGAAGGTAGAATGGTTGCAGGTAATTGCAGTAAATTCCTTCCTTGAAGGGAACATGCGCTCCTTTTCTCTGCAATGGATTTATTAGCCTCCTTTCCATGTCAGTTGGTTTGTTTGGGTTTTTTTTCCACTAACATGAGAAGATTATAGAGGCAAAATAATAGGGAAAATAACAAAAAACATAGATTAAAGCACTGAGAGGCTGTGAAAAGAGAGTAAAAAAAAACAAGATAGGAGATGAAACAAGAGGTTTGAAAGGCCAGTCTGGTCTGTAGGAGTAGATTAGTATTTAGGGGGGATGACCACCACGGGATCACCCTTCTTTGGCCGCCACATAAGCACCTGGGCATCATTGGCGTTGGGTTTCACCATGGCGTTGGGGGGGATGGGTTCATTCTTGCCCAATATTTGAGGCTGTTCCTGAGCCACAGGCTCCTTTAAAACAGCCCTTTGACCCAGAGGTTTCTCTGGGTCCACATGAATGTGAAGCCGCATCCTCCAGCGGATTGTCCGGAGGACGACTGTCTCTGAGGTGGCCTGGTTGATGGCAACTAGCCAGGTGGTAAAACTCTGGTCGCGCTGGATGCTGCTGAGCAGTGGCAGGTTGCTGTCGCTGACCGGCACTCCCCAGGTGACACTGGGGTAAAAATTGTCATTCATGTTAACTGTGAACTTGCTGTCCCTCTTTGTGGGTCCCACCACGGTGAAGGTCTCTGTTGTGTTGCCGTACCAGGGGTAGTTGACGCCATCCGAGTCACTTATTGCACGGATCTTACTGTCTCGCAGGTCAGGAAGCTCCCAACTTGACCTAGGTGTAAGGAAATGACACAAATGATGATTTAAAAAGAAACAGAGCCTCTTTTAGATTCCTCAGGGTCAAAGATTTCCAAACTCTATCTTGAAAATACCGTGTTAAGTTTCCCTGATTTCCTCTTTAGAAGGTTGTATTTTAAAACCTTTAGACCCACAACTGTTATATACCCCAAGGAAACTCTAAATGATTAGTATAGGGTGGTTTTAAGATTGAAGGACCATGAAAAAAGAAAAAAACATTTAAAATGCAAAAAACAAAGGCAATTTGATAAAACTGTTTTACAAAAGCAGGTTGGCTCATCTCCCTTACTCATTATAAATCAGGCAAAATACAACAGAAGACTTTATCAAGGCTTTGGGATGTTCAGACCTGGTCTGAACCAGCGACATGCAAACACAGCCAGGAATCAAACAATGTTTGTTCCCATGATGCTCCTATTTATAGAAACCACACACCACTGAGTTTTTCTAAATTAACCTAACTGATACCTCGTTAAATGAACCCATCAAATCCACATTTATCTGAGAGAGCAGAAAGTGAGAAAAAAGCAAGGATTAAAAAAAAACTTTTAATAGGCAACCAAATTTTTTTTTTCTTTACTCGGTAATTTCATAACCATTTGGGAAGTCCATGTAATCCATGGTGTAAAAATTCTTAAGAGTTGAAAATGTCAACTTGTGTGGGCCTTGAATTTACATATATGCGCATCAGTCCAGGTCATTTGTACTCAGAGAAATTGCAGCACAACTGATATCTTAGAAGTCTGGGTTTAGCTGCAAAATTCAGTAAATTTAGTTGTTTTTTAAGTTAAGCCGAAGAACCATCCTGGTATTAATCTGAAATATTTTTTTCTGAAACAGTATTGAACTTTTCTATTTTAGCATGTTTAAAAAAGTTATGAAGAACCTTTACAAATAGTCTTGTTGCTAAATAAGAGGGATAGGCATGCGCCGACTGCAAAAAGTGATCCTTTTAAACACATAAATTCATTTACATTCATTTTACCATATATTTGCTAGGATCTGCAGAATGCTTTTAAAAAAAATGAAGGTGGCATATTTTATTAAACAAATTTCACTAAAGCATTTCTTACCTCAAATTTTACCTTTGAAGTAAAATTTGAGGTAAAAAAAATGTCAAATAACTTATTAATTACTTAAGTTATTATTTCAGATCTACTCTATAGCATGCGACATGGAGGCCATTTTCTTTTAGCCATGCTTTAAAATGGGAAATTTCTGTTGATTTTAAAGGAAATAATGGGAAATAAATACAATATTTCTACAGTCAGAGCAATAAGTTTCACATTGAAAACAGTGGTGCCAATGAATATGGAGAGCATCTTCTGCTCTGATGCAGCAACCATACATTTTTCTCTAAAAAAGTTTTGCATCAGTTCTTCTCCTCAGCCTTAATTATGTTTATAAGGGAAAATGCAAAAATCATTACCAACTCCTGAGCCGTCACGACAGGTATACAAATCACCGCAGACATCTTTAGCACACTTCCTGTTTTCATCTTCACAGCATGCCTTTTTTAAGATGGTATCCAACATGTGTATTAAGTCCTTCCTGACAGAAACTTCCGTCTGCGACTGCAGCCCTTTAAGATTTCTAAATGATGCTTGTATTTATGGTGGCAAATGGTTTGAAACCATCCAGTTTTAATGAGTATATAGTCACAGTATAACTGATACTTCACTATCCATGTGCATCTGTCTGCATGTTTGTGTTTATATCAAGAAAACCGAAGGGTCTAATGTGCATCATGTAAGTATGAGGCCTTAATATCAGTTTCTTGTTCCTGTTTCATTTCTGCTCACATGCAAAAAGATGCACACAGACTGTCGAAACCAACCAAATTGTACCTCGCTATAACCCAAGGGTGTACATGGGAGTGATGAATGTGCAGAGAATTCTGAGTGCATCAGCCAAAGCCAACAGAGAAATTATCCATATTACCATCCTCAGCTTTTCTGCAGAATTACAGCGTGCTGGGCCTGTATTACCAACCAAAAAGACTACGTGGTATGAGATTCAGCCAGCAAGAATTCATCTCCTGCATCTTAAGATTAACTTCTAAACTGTTCAAATATTAGGATATGAGTTTATTTTGGAGTTTAGTAGTTGTAGACTTTATAATGTTTCAGAGAATATAGTCTTCACCCTCAAACGTTTTAACTAATAGTGTTGTTGCTAGGCATATGCTTTAAGTCGCTGAGGGGTTCAGTTTGCTGGGTTGATATGCAGTTATGAAAATAAAAACTTTTTGCACTGAGAAATCCCAATAACTCCAACAGAGCCCAATATATTACATAACCTTGCCCTGAAAAGGGTTTCTACTTTTACAATAGTCTTTAAACATTTATAGTGGCACAAATAGGGTAAATATTTACATATATACACAGGTGCATTTTTATCATTTTATATATAAGTCATGTTTTTTTGTTTGTTTGTTTATGACGGGAGGAAACTGGAGTTCGCATAGAGAACCCAAGGGTGATAAAAAAATCCAAACTCCAGGCAGCAAACCCCCTGACTGGAATTCAAATCTAGGATCTTCTTGGTCCAAAGCAAAAGCTCAACTAGCTTCACTGTGCAGCCTAAAGCATCACCAATACGTTAAATGTTTTCAGTTTTTTAGTTAACTGTGGGGCACTAAAATAATGCACCATAAATTCTGGACTCATTACACACTTACTGATAAATTTTGAGTTAGTATTTCTCATTCATTTTGGGGATTATGGTTTCCGGAAAATAAAAACCCTGAGAAACTGTTTGTTAAACAATTCTAATATTACATAATAAAGAAATGAATCTAGAGCTATTTAGGGCCTTCCACAATCAAGAAAAACATGGTTCATTTGGCAATTGTTTAAGTGGCATCACTGAAGAAGCTGAGTTTTCAGATAGTAGATGAAGGGAGATTTAAATTGGAAAAAGGTCAAGTAGGAAAAGTGCACAAGAACTGATAATTACCACATACTTTAGAAGAACTTTGAAGCAAACACTATTCAAGAGTTTGGGGGAGATTCATAAGGCATTGGTGGGCTTGTTAAGTCAGAGCTTTAAGGCTGCTTTTGTTGCAATAAGTCCTTCTGAACAAAAAACAAAATCAAAATCCGTTTTATCCAAAGTAGTTAGTAGTCTAAAGTTCTCTTTTTGGAAATCAAAGCTGAGGAGGAGCATATATGCTGTGAATTCCAGTGTAAAATAAATTATATAGAAAGCCACGCCATCTACTAGTGTTGGTTCATTATGTATATAAAGTCCTAAAGTCATGGCTCCCTGATGAAACCCAGTAAGAGTTAACATTAGCTAAAGAGCCAATACCTGCTTTAACCACCAAGCCATCTCATAGTTCATTTCAGGCAGACTGGCCAAAACCCAGAAATAATCAATAGGGTAATATCAAGAGAGAGATGAGAGACGGCGGATCCAAACAGCCACAGCATGATCATCTCCATGCCACACCAAAATGCAGAAAAAATACATATTTTTAAGTAGATTTAAACTTTTTTAAATCCTTATTTCATTGTTTTGATTTAATACTCTAGTTTTCTGGGAAAGTGAATTTCAGTTCATCATTAAGTGTAAGCAACACTTCTTAGAAAGAACAAAAAAAAACAAACACTGGAAAAATTGTTTTTGTATTTAAATAAATGACTGAGGCTGTTCAGTGGAGCAGTGGGAAGCACTGCTGCTACCCACTGGGGTCTTTCTGCATGGAGTTTGCATGTTCTCCCTGAGCATGCTTGGGTTCTCTCTGGGTACTCCGGCTTCCTCTAACAG
>NW_015150476.1:198554-205570 GCF_000732505.1 Cyprinodon variegatus | reverse complement strand
GTTTGTCCTGTCTGTCTCTGTGTTGCCCTGCGATGAACTGGCAACCTGTCCAGGGTGGACCCCACCTCTCGCCCAATGGCAGCTGGAGATAGGCACCAGCACCCCTTGTGACCCCACTTAGGATAAGCGTGTAAGAAAATGGATGGCTTGATGGATAAATGACTGAACAAATGAAGCATCTGATGATATTCTGACTAGGGCTGGGCGATATGCACTTAAAATCTTATCATAAACTATGTAATATTCCCCCAGTTTCTGGAGTTTCTAATCATTATTGATTTGAATTTATTGATTAGTTGATAAATCAAAATTCTTACCAGGACTAGAAACTTGTCAAGATAAAGTTAAACGATATGATAACTGCCTGTACCGCTAATTCTGACTCATTGAGATCCACCTGCTGGCTGGGTGACTAATCTAGCAATGCTAGGACAGCACTAATGAATAACTTTCACTCATGCCAATCCACACTTGCTTCAACCTTTACTGACACACTGAAGCAGAGGCCTTATTAAGGGGGTAGAAAAAAGGTTGTGCCATGCAAAGGGGTGGGGGGGTGTCTGGATCTAATCTATGTGCTGCAGCACTCAGACATCCTTTCCTCTATGGATAAGACATGTTCTCATCAGCATGTGGTTGTCCACAATATGTTTTCATAAGATGCAGACTGAGGGTCTGTCATAGAAGAAGCAGAAAAAAGGACTCCATGGTGTTAAGCTTTTCAAGATCACTTAGTTTTTTGTTTTTTTTTTAGATAAAGCAAGAACCTAACAGGTGTTCTTGAGTAACACGGATGCTGCAAGAGTTTCGCTTCTGAGTAACATTTCCCCTGCCACGTAATTTTAGCCTCACTTCTTGCACGAAAACAGGAATTTAAACTTTACAACCAATGAAATCAAACGAAGAAAGAAAAAGTATCCCTCTCAGCAGCTCTGCTCTGACTCTTTCATAGAATATTTTCCTGCATTTTAAGTTTCAAGTTATACTAAAAGGACAACAGTAACAATTGTTCTTATAAAATTGAACCAACAAATAGCTTTAATTTATTATTTCATTTGTTATCTGTTTGTTAGATTGTTTATAGAAAGAGACATATTCCCAATTGGTGACATAGTACAATGGCGTACCTATCGGTAAGCAGAGACTGCAGTTGCTTAGGGGCCCCTGACCTCTTAGGGGCCCCGTCACTGCAAAAAAATCCTCTTAAACCCACCTGATACTAGTTTGACTGACCGGATATATACCCCAACACATGCCAGATTTCAACATGATGGTGAGCCGTTTAAACACAACACCAATAGCGAAGCAGACAGTGGTACTTTGAATTACTACCGTATGTTGATAACTATGTATAGTTCATCAGACGGTTGGTAAAAAATACACTCATATTATATGTTTCAAACCGCAATAAAGATCTTAAAAGAGCAACGTATTTGAGTATTTTATTTTTTACAATACGATTTGGAATTGTGGGTAATCCAGCACGTAGATTAAAAAAACCATAACAGTTATGTACAATGTGTTGGCGGGTAGGGGATGGCGGTGTTGTACTTCATATGGGGCCCACCCAGATAATGTTACACGATTGATATAGTATGATGGAATAAACTAATATAAAACAGAAAATTAATAAATAGAAATTTCTAAATTATATTTGTATTAATTTACAGGGGCGGCGTATGGGGGTGGGGGGAGTTAGGAAGATTCTAAGGGGCCCTGGATCTGGGGTCTGGATTCATGTGTACAGCGATACAGCTGTATTTTTGGTTTTATATCAGCAGTTATTAATTTGATGGGGTGATTTTTAATGTAAAGTTCAAGGTTAATGTAAATTTTACAGTTTATTTTACAGTTTTATTGATTAATTTTTTGATTGATATATAGATATACTCACACACACACACACACACATATATATATATATATATATATATATATATATATATATATATATATATATATATATATATATATATAGGTTTATATATGAATATATTAATACTCACATTCCTTTGTCCCCATAGGTATTGTAAAACTCCATATGGTTACACGCCTGAATCCAGCCGATGGTCCATGTCTCTTTGGTTGCTATAGGAGGCACCAGAAGCCGCGCTTGAGCTCGGAAGTGCGGCGTCCGGTAGCGCAGGACCACGTTTGACGTCTCGTCGATGCTGGTGGGGTTGGAGTCAATGGAAGCATTCAGCTCCAGGACGATAACGCTGTCTCGGAAACTCTTGGGCTTACACTTGATGCTCTGGATGCAGCCCATCGCACTGAATTGGAACACAGTCCACAAAAAAGCCCAAAGTTCTGGAGGAGAAGGAGGAGGAGGAGGTGAAGAAAGACGCATGGAAACAGCAGGAAGAACCACCATCAGTTTTGACCTACATGCTCCTCTCTTCCTCTCCCCTAAAGCAGTCTACAAAGCCAAAAAAAAAAAGTCAAGAGTAGAAAAAAAAGATCCAATACTGTCACTGTAGAGGCAGGCAGACCAATAGAAAAGCATCACAGCTGCAGACCGCATGCTTTCCGGTACGAAAATGCAACTTCACTTGCAGAAGTTGGGCATCACAACTTTTCTGATGCGTACACACAGGGTTGCATGTTGTCACCCATGCAAATGTCTGTATTTAAAACAGGTAACCTAGAGGTAATTTTGGCAAGACCCGAGACAAGAGCTAAATTATTAAAAGAAACTACTAATGTTACATCTTGGGAGTCTGATTTCCTTTTGTATAATTCATCAGAAGATAATCCCCAGCCAGAAGAGCCGCTGACATGAACCATGATCAAAGAACATTGTTGTAGATCAGTTAGAAACATAATAAATGTAGTCCGGGTGTATTAATCTAGTCCTCCAGTTCCTCGTGAAAATTTGATTTGACGATTTATGACAGCTGGATGTCGGATTACGGGTTCGTGCAGTGTAAGTGCAGGCTTTTTGTCTATTTATAGCGGCTTAAAAACAGCATGCAAAAACAGGTCTACCTATGAACCAACAGTGTGTAAAGAATCCAGTGTTTTCAGCGGTGTGAGATTCCAGAGAGAGGGAGAGGAAGGCGTTGACTGTCACAGTTCTTCGGTCTTAGAGGTAATTCCGTTATCCGCTCCTCTATAGCGGCGGCGGCTGCAGTCACCGTCCCACCGAGAGAGGTTAGACATCCCCGATAGATTTTAAGAGCGATCTCTGCGACATCCAGAGGACACCACTGGGTCAACTTTTTTGCTCCAGTTCCATATTTATTATAGAAAAATATTCAATTCCGAAATTGAAAAAAAGGAGAAAAAAATTAGACTTAATCAGCAAAAAATAAATAAATAAAGGAATGTTGTCACATTGTTCGAGCGAGCTGATCGTAGGCTTTCATTTCGGTTTTTTAAGCAGCTCTTAGAGGAGATTCCTGAGCGAGCTGCCAGGTCTCTGTCACCATCCCATCGTAACAACAGCAGGTTCACCCAGCTGCTTGCAGCGCCACCGGGGAAGCAGCTTTATAAGCATCTCCATGACGACACTTCCGCCTTGAACGCTCTGCACGCTGGGAAACGTAGGCAGCGCCAGATTCACATTTATTACTGTATAATAGACTGTTTTATTGTGGATTTATTTACTATCACAGGGAGAATGAAAAGACTACATAAGAGGATTATGGCCACTGGAAAAAAAAAGTTAACTGATTTAAAAATTTTATTTCAGTATAATATGAAAAAAGTCAGAATTCTGACTTTAATCTCAGAATTCTGGCTTTAGTCTCAGAATTCTGACTTTAATCTAAGAATTCTGACTTTAGTCTCAAATTCTGACTTTTTTCTCAGAATTCTGACTTTAGTCTCAGAATTCTGACTTTAATATCACAAATCTGACTTTAATCTCAGTATTCTGACTTTAGTCTCAAATTCTGACTTTTTTCTCAGAATTCTGACTTTAGTCTCAGAATTCTGACTTTAATATCACAAATCTGACTTTAATCTCAGTATTCTGACTTTAGTCTCAAATTCTGACTTTTTTTTCTCAGAATTCTGACTTTAATCTCAGAATTCTGACTTTTTTCTCAGAATTCTGACTTTTTTTTCTCAGAATTCTGACTTTAATCTCAGAATTCAGACAGCTAATATTAATATCTCCTGCAGCCTACCATTAAAATTATAATTAACAGCATTTTTAACCACAGCCACTGCTTTTGATGAGTGCACAAATAAAAAAAATACTGAAATAGTTTAAACAGGTGTAAAGCTACTAATACGATTTGTTAAATAATATTTCAGTTTAACAATTTATATATCTTGTCATGTCAATGCCTATTTAACTATTTTAATTACCAATTTAATGAAGAAGTACATTTTACTCGTGGTTCTTTTGGAGTTCCATAATAAGCGGGGTTATCGGCAGTGGTCCATCTTTTTAAGCACCTTGGAGAACTCCGCTTTACGTAAGTGCGCACCGCTGAATCTGAATTGTGCGTAACCTACGCCATATATGCGCAGCAGAAGCCAGATGCTGCACTGTCACAGCGCTCTTCACCCTCGTCTTTTGTTGTCAGGGATTTGCTAGATCTAGAATCTGCCGATCGCTTCCTGAATGTGAGAGGTGAGATGGATGTAGGGGAGAGCATCTGGGGGTGTGGGGGCTGAGATGTTTCGTATTTCTTGCACATTTTACGCAGAGCCTTATAGGCTATAAAATGCTCATGTTGATATTTTTGTGTCCATGCTGTAGGCCGAGGTTTCACAGGATTGGCTGGAAGCTGATGACATTCATTAGCTGCGCTCTGCCTGTCTGTATGATATAAACAACTTGGACATTGCATTCTCCAGACTCTAAATATAGCATTTAGGGCCACAGTAGGGGGAGGACGGGTGTTTTTCTGGGACATTTCACCGTTGTGGTGATCTTACACCATCTGAATTACCTCCCTAAGCTCAATCGGTTATTGTCCCCTCAGGGAAAATATAATCTAACATGCCTTCGGCGAACAACGTTAGATCCAGGGCGCGGGAGAGAAACAGCGTCTTGAGCAGACCCGAGTTCATGTCTCTCAACCAGCCCCTCCGTGGAGGCTGCGGACCCCCGGACAGCCGCTGCGCTCCCAAACGCGCGGCTCAAAACAAGCCCCAAAGCATCCAGAAGAGCGAAGAACCTATCGACGGCGGCAGCAAGGACAGAAGAGAGTCCACCAAGATGCCCGATGAAGACTGCATGCAGCTGAACCCTTCCTTCAAGGGGATAGCGATGAACTCCCTCCTCGCCATTGACATCTGCCTGTCCAAACGCATGGGGGTGTGCGCCTCCACGTCGTCCTCCTGGGGAGGCTGCCGATCCATGGTGGCCCTCTTGGCGCTCACTGGGCATGGCATCACGTGGATCATTGGCACTATCATATGTCTGACACGGAGCAACACTCTGGCTGGACAGGAGGTCCTGGTTAATCTGCTGCTGGGTAAATATCACGTGACTTTTAGATATTTAAATCTGCATTTTTCAGAGTTTATTACCTAGAGCCAAAACTATACAAAGACAAACAATCCATAATATGCATAATCTACATAATATGCAGGAAGGAGATTATATGTATATATATTAAGTATTTACATTTTCTAAATAAAAAAGTAAAAAATTGGCATAAGTATGCAACATGTTCTATGGATGCATCATCCTAATACGGTCACATTTCCTTAATGCCTTTGTATTTCAGAGTGTAGAATTAACTCCTGTTTCTATAGCCAAATCTTAGCCTTGTTATTAATCTATCCTCATTTCTGCGCCTTCCTCCAGTTATCATTTCTTCCGTCTTTTGATCCAAAATACGTCTTCCTTTTCTTTCCCCATTCTATTATGCCATTCATTATTCATTTTCTTTATTTATGATACTGATTTACTTATATGTACCGCACTAAATACATGTTGGTGTGTTTGTACTAACAATTATAGAGATTGGATCAATTACTGAGCAAAATCAACTCGCTAATGTTGTAACATTAAATGAACTAAAATGAGCAGCACCACTTACATATTGCTAGTAGTAGGTCGGACCCCTTTTTCCCTTCAGAACTGCCTTAATCCTTAGTGGCATATATTACAGGAAACATTCCTTGGAGCGTTTGGCCAACAGTGACTTAATATCCTGCTGCAAATTTGTCTGCTGCATATCCATGATGCAAATCTCCTGTTCCCCGGCATCCCAAAGGTGCTCTATGGGTTTGAGAAACCTATGACTGTGGAGGTCATTTCAGTGCAGCAAACTTATTGTCATGTTAAAGAAACCAGTCTGAGATCATTCACGCTTTATAGCATGGCACGTTATCCTCCTGGAGGCCATAAGAAGATGGGTACACTGTGGTCATAATTGGATGGGTATGTCTACATGCCTGGATGCACTGAGTTGCTGACGTGTGATTGGCTGACTGGAAATTTGCGTTAGCAGACAGATGGACAGGTGTACCTAATAAAGTGGTCGGTGAGTGAGCCTCCTCTGCATTCAGTCTCACCTTTTATAGAATGAAGTGTGTTAAAATATGTGGATGCAGAAAAAGACAAAACAAAAAAACCTGCACAAAGTGAAGCAGTTTTAACTGTTTTGGTCTAACTCGCACATTTATCAATGGGTTTTATTTTATTTTTTTTTCAGCTATCAAATAAAAAGCTGTTAGAAGTTCACAATGATACTGACTGTACCAATGAGAGCAATGAAAAGGCTAAATAATCTTTGAAATCGTTTGTTAAAGCAAAAAGGAAACAAGGACATAGCCTAGTTTTTAGAAAGCTCTGTGTTTACAAGAGACTGCAAATGCTGCCGATGCGCCACTCAATATGTGCAGCCCTCTGCTCTCTATTGGAAGAGGACATACTTCATCATAGAAGAACAATTAAATATAGCAAAAATGATAACCCATTTTTTAAATGTTGTCACATTGCTACTGTTAAAGGGATAGTTCGGTATTTTTGACATGAATCTGTATGGCATCCCCATCACCAGTGTCATGCAATCACACTGACTTACCCCTGGCAGTGTCCTGTGAGC
>NW_015150476.1:196704-198048 GCF_000732505.1 Cyprinodon variegatus | reverse complement strand
ATGTGATGTAACAGAAAGCAAGTTCTTTAGTGGAATTGTTTGTAATCTATATGGTTTTCCGAAAATGTAGAAAAGTGTGCTATCCACAGATTTGTATGAATCATTATCCCTAAGTTTCATAACAGAGTGCAATATATTAAGCAGTACCAAGAGCTTCTTATTAGGTCTTACCAGCTTATATAGGCTGGAAAAAAATGCACCCCACAGCATCATACTGCCACCACTCTATTGCTCTATGGGCATTTTGTGTTCAGGCTTATATTCAGTTTTACATTTCTCACACGTTGTTGTTTTCTATTTTGTTTTCTTTTTAGTGTGCTGCTAATTATTAGGTTTTTGATCTGATGTGGCCACCACCTTACAAACGTTTGTGCAGAACTGCCAACTAGACTTAGGTCAGATAATTGAAAAGCATAATTAATAGTTGTCATTAGATTTTGAGACGTTCCCAAAGTCATATATTTCCAAACAGCACAAATTGAAAAAGGTTTAATCATAGTTACAGTGAAATCTTGCAGCAAATTTAATCAAGAAGGGGCCTTTTTATTTGGTGTTTCTATTCGCAATGTACAAGATAGCTTTATGATATGCTTTGTCTGTCTGACTAAAGTGTGTCATCTGAATTTAAAGATCTCCTTATTAAAAACTACTTAGAATGCTTTAATATTTGAATTTTTTTTCTATAGAAAAGTCTTAAAACAAGGCATAAATCCTATACTCCAAAATAGTTTATTATTTAGGACTATCAATATATTGTAATATGATTGTTTTAGTCTTTATGATGCGAAAGGATAGCAAGGACATTGAGTTTGAATAAGGATATATTTTCAAATTACAATAAAAGTTATTGTTATTATACATTTGATGCGATATCTTATGTGCAGCCTTATTTAAAGACTTTACAAATAAGCTTCCTTCTGTTTACTTTTAAACCTGCATTTAAGACTTATAAGGCCTGATCTTTAATGCATGAGTTACAAATCTTACAGGAATACAAGACATTTGGAAGTCCGTTAATTATTGACTGAAAGTGTTTTTGAGTATTAGATGACTAATCTGATAGTTTATTTGATTGAATATAATGCAGGTTTTTTTTTATTTCTTTTGTGTTATTTTAAAACGAATGACTGAAAATGTCTACATATGACAGAATGCTTCCATTTATCTATAGAGGATCCTGCATTTATACCAATGAGGCGGAGATCTAGCTTTGATAAATGCAAATTTTTTACTCAGCTTTATTAAAATTTATCTAAAAATTGCAATAGTATTCTCGTATACCAAGCTAAAAACAGAAGTTTTGTGTTATTAATGAACACACTTATTTGCACTAACCGTCATCAG
>NW_015150476.1:184449-196694 GCF_000732505.1 Cyprinodon variegatus | reverse complement strand
GAAAATAATGCTTATAGATTTTTTTCTCTTAAGTGATAACTACTTCATCCAATAGAGCCATTTACCAATTACTGGCAATAACTCACTGACTAAATTCTAGAAAAGTTTTAGGGACACTGTTTAACTTGGAAATGCAGCTGAGTAGTCAACTGACATTCACATCATTGCACAGTGCAGACTGCAGTCTGCCTTGAAAATGACCAAAGGCTCAAATAGGTATTTTTAGTGACAATGACAAAATTGGAAAAAAAAAAACCCTCTCTTCTCATTTAAGATTTGTTAATTAAAGAATACCCAAATATTAAGACACATGAGTCCTGATGAAACCAAACCAAGACATGCTAACTGAAACGGCTGCCAGCATGATACTTCTCTATTCTTCTGAGATTCTAAGATTTGTCCGACTGTGACTGACACACAAAGTGACCTTCCAAACACCTTCCACCTTCATAAATTTTTGTATATGTATACAATATTTCCTCTCTGAGCATGAAAACAGAGAATCACAAAAGATTTACTTTATACAGCTGAGAGAAATAGTAAGTCATTGAGTGCTACATGTGAATATAGGCAGAGAATTGTTGCTTTGAAACAGGTTTGTCGAGCAGTTGACATTAAGTGAATGAAGATGGCCGATTTGAGTTGGAGATAGCAAAAGGGACATGGGTATTTTTGGGACTGTCACAGAGTTATAAAAAGCTCTACTAGTCTCTGGTATGTGAACTTGAAGCAAATGCTGCTTGGTATTATTGTACACCACAGCGGTTATTCTTAGTCACCAACATATCTGTTTTCACATTTACTTCATTTTTCAGATTCAGACTTCAGTAGAAACAAACTTGCAGTGGTTTTTAAGACGTTTAAAACAGGAAATACAACTAAACAGCGCTTACTTAGCAAACAGGTTCCAGCTTGCATATACAAAAAACATATACATCAGCTTTGCACACCCACAGACTGCCACTCCATGTCACTGAGCAAGACCCTTAACCCTGAACTGCTCCCCGGGCACTGCAAATGGCAGCCCACTGCTCACCAAGGGGGTGGGTTAAATGCAGAGAGGGAATTTTATTGCGCTGTACTTGTGAGAGTGTAATGACAATAAAATTCTGGGGAAAACAAAAAGAACAAAACTAGCTATATGTCAAACACAAGCTTTATTACTTTATTTTACATATTATCTATTAGAAAAAATAATTGTATGTTCAAACGTACAATTATTTTTTTCTAATATCAGTGCCATTCTGTATAATTTTTCAGAGTAATTTTAAGAACCTTGTAACTCTCAGGAACCACCTGATGTATTGACGAGTAGAACCACTTTGCTACCAAATTTACACCACCTGTAAAAAAAACTGCATTACAAAAATGCCATTGTTTTGATTATACGTATTTGAAAACACACCAAAAAGAAAACAGGGTATTGATTCTCCTCATATTTTCACTATGGAATAGAGGTTTAAGGTTAGGAGTTAGGAGTTGTTCACATTTTTGGAATTTCATGCAAATCTGTAATACAGTGTAGTACACATTCAGTCCTCAAGGGAGTGTATGTTTCATTTTTTTAGTTCTTCTACCTAGACGCAGTTGCTACCTCTTTAGCATGTTTAAGTTCTGCATATGCCTGCTTTAAGCTAACAGGTGGAGCAGGATTTTTTTTTACTTATTTAATTAAATCAATTCAAAAGTGAAAACCCACACTGATTTATTAAAGAGGTAGATCTAAAGCTGATTATGACTTATGGTAATGTGAATGTAGAAATTTCTCAAAAGAACAGAGCTAAATTAAATATTGGTTTTATAATACAAGATGTACAATGCAAAAATGTTACATTAGGCCTTGTTATGCCCAGCATAATGAAGGGAAGACTAATAACTTCACAGTTATGAAGAATGCTGACAATGACACCCCCGCTGTTGTTAAGATACAGGTAGATTTAAGCTCATTAATAGAAAAAAAATAAAACAAAAAAAAAAACATATTGAAAAGGACATTTTAATATGTCCCCTTTTTTGAGAAACAGAATTTGGCTAATTGCATTTCAAGAAAGAAAAACAGCAACAGTGGATTAGAAACCTAAGCTGAGTGAAAAGGAACAAGTAACGACAAGCTAGAAATATAGTTGAGTAGAGAGTACAATATTTGACTTTTAAATGTAGTGGAGTGAAAGAGCTTTTTTTTTTTCTTTTTTTTTTTTCCTCTTTTTTTCTCCAAAACTTTATTGAAAAGTTGCAAATTACAAAATATTAACATAACATATCTCAAGAAATAGAACAGTATCTCAAGACAAAGTGTTAAATGATGGAGTGCAATTACAGTTAAGATATGACAGATGAGATTTAAACAAAGACAAAAAACAAAAGGAAAGAAAAAAAAAGGGCCAAGATATATTACATTTCTCCAAATATTTCCCAAATTACGTTAACAGTGTGTATACATTTTTTATTGTTGATTCTTTGGATACAATTGAAGTACATTTTTAAATCATTTTCAAACACAGGGAAGAAAGGTCTTTGGAAAATTTGGTTTTGTGTATGTGGAATTTTGCAATTAGGATAATCAAGTTAAACAAGAATTGCATTTTCCTATCATTATTAGTATAGTGTAAGATAATATTTTTGGCTTGTAGTTTAATTGGTGTGTTGGAGTGCGATATGATGTAAACCTCAACTTCTTTTCCAGAATATCTGTTAAAATTTACATTCAAAAAATAGATGCTTAATTGTTTCCTCGTCAGTCTTACAGAATACACAGTTGACATTAATATTGACAAATTTAGCTAAAAAGCGTTAGTAGGGTAAATGTTATTTATAAATTTGTATTGGATTTCTTTTATTTTGTTAGAAATAGCAAATTTGTGTGGAAGAAGCCATCTTATTTTCCAGTTAATATCAGGGAAAGAGGAGGACCATACAAATTTGAGGAGTACATTCTTTTATTTTTTTTTTAGGAATTCTTCACTTTTTGTTAAATTATAATCTGAGCTGTATAGATACAAATAAAATTGAAAGACATGGCTTGCTAAAACAGTTGGGTTAGAAGTCAAGGACTTATTTATTTTTAGAGCTGTGATATTATTCCTTTTATAGTTTCTTTTTGTTCTCTCTTTCCTCTAACCAATTAGCTCTGGAGTGTATGAAGGGTCCCTTAGTCATATAAATATATAATTGATCTAACTCAACTTTCAGCTTTCCCAGTTGAATTTCTTCCCCTAAAGTAAGGGAGCTTTTATTTACCAGGATATTAAGTTATTTCATAAGTTCAGATTCTTTTAGGTTGTTTTGTTTTTTCATTTCTTTACAGTGTCTAATGGCTGACTATCTGATTTTAAATTTAAAGAATTCCCATTTTTGTATATTACTTAGTTCTTTCTCTTTAAAAATATTTCCGGCAATTGCTTTGACTGAGTGGTGAAAGGCTTCACCTTTAAGTATATTACAATTTAATTTCCAATAACCACGTAATGTTACTTTTTTTTTGTAGTGGATTAACAAAGGAAATGATTATCATTTTGTGATCTGAGAAGGGGGCATAACTATGTGAAATTTCAGAAACATATTGCATAGTGTATGAAGATACTAACCACGTATCTATATGATAAATTTGGTCCCCCCATTGACTTCTCCAGAACTTGCGATCATCTTCAATCAAGTGTGTTTCTTGTAAAAAAAAAAAATAATAATCTGCAATAGATCTTCTAAGAAACAGAAAAATTGACTTTATATAAATGAAAATAAAAAATGATGCCAACAGACTATAATACTTAACAGAAAAACAATAAGAAAAGAGCTCAATTAAAAGCTCTCTACCTTAAGAGAAAGTGGAAATACTCTGAACATTATGAATATCAGTCATCTAATCAACTTTTTGTAGGCCAGAACATTGCTTATAATAAGCTTTCTTAAACTTTTTTTTTCTTTTTTTCTTTTTAACCTGTATGTTTTAAGAGGTATCTTAGTCAGCATGTAGGACTCTCATACAGTGAATTTAACCCCATCTATGTAAACAATTGGACCTTGCCATCTTGTTTTCTTTCCGTCCTTACGTGCCTGTTCGACCTAGGGCCACAGTTTATTCCAAGAAGGAAGTGCGATCATTCTTAGGACTAGCTGGTTGGTATTGAAGGTTTGTCCCTCATTTTGCTACACTTGCTCCTCCACTCACTAGTTTGATAGCTAAAAACCAGAAGAATCCTGTTGTGTGGTCCAAGGAGTGTGAAGATTCTTTTAACGCTCTAAAAGCGCACCTATGTTTTTCTGCTGTCCTCCAAAATCCTGATTTGAGCAGGAAATGTCTGGTCCTAGTAGATGCATCCACAGTTGGTTTAGGAGCTGTTTTGGCTCAAGGAGATCCTGGAGAGGAGCAACCCATACTCTACCTGAGCCTCAAGCTGCTACCTCGGGAGGTGAGATATTCTGTGGTGGAAAAAGAAGGACTGGCCATTAAGTGGGCTCTGGAAAGTCTCAAGTATTATCTTCTGGGCAGATACGGTAATTTTATTTGGAGACAGACTATCGTGCCCTGACCTGGATCAACACCATGAAGGATAGTAACCATTGTCTAACTAGGTGGTATACGTCCTTGCAACCTTACAAATTTAACATCTGTCATAGAAGTGGCAGACTTAATAAAGTGGCAGACTTTCTTTCTAGGTTGCCGAACTTCACCAACCTTGGAGAGGAGAGGGGTGGTGTGACGGAGGAGCCGTCATCAGCCGGGACTTAGCTATAAGTCCGTGTCAGCATGCGCACACACACACATACACAATCGCTAGCTTACTTTTGTTGCAGGTTGGGCTGGCGCTGTTCATCGTGGGTGCACACGCGGTGTTCCGGTTTCAGTAAACATTTATTCTAACCTGTTTATTTTCAACTAAGAATATTATCTGCTTTTATTTTCAAACATACTGAAACGAATATTTGTTTTTGTTCCAGTTTTTGTTTGTGATGTTTATCTGAAGTTGTGTGCACATTTCTACAAAGCAGATCTTTAAAACATTTTTATCCTGATAAGTTTGAGAATATCACTTATTCTGGTTCTAAATTTTCTTACAGCCCTCATTCTTGATGTCATGACGGTTGCTGGAGTCCAGAGACTGGTGAAGCGCAGAGGACCATGGGAGATGACGCCAGGCTTCCTGGACTGTGTAGCTATGGACGTGTACTCTTTCCCTGCCGCTCATGCCAGTCGAGCTGCCATGGTCTCCAAATTCCTGCTGTCTCACCTGGTCCTTGCTGTGCCCCTGCGCATACTTCTGGTGCTGTGGGCCTTCCTGGTTGGCATGTCTCGAGTGCTTTTGGGTAAACACCACCTAACAGATATGGTGTGTGGTTTTGCCTTGGGGATGTTTCACTTCAGTCTGATGGAGACTGTGTGGCTGTCCTCCAACACCTGTCAGACTCTTATTTCCATAAGTACATTCAGCTGGAGTCCTTTTTATTGAGCTTTGCTTGTCTTACATGATATTACAACTGATACTAACTGTGCAATATTGCAAATTTTGATCTGAGGAGCTATTTTTGCAGATAGGGAAGTTTTAACACATGGATGCAGATACTGACTTGCATGCAACGAGCAAAAAATTCACACAGGTCCTTGGGCCTTTCAGAACTAGAAATTCTAGTCTAACACATTTTTATTCATTATTTCCATCAAAAAGTAATGACTAAAATAAAAAAAATCAGTTTCTATCTCTAAGTTTTAACGACTCTATAGCAGATGGTACTTTTCATATGTAATCTAACCTGTAATCTATTTTCTTTGTGAAGCTTCTGGTTGTTGATTTCCTCCATTTCTTCTGGCTCTATCTCTTAATTTTCTATTTGATTCCCTTGATTGTTTGTTTTTGGCACCATGTGATCAGTTTTGTTGTAGTATCTTTATTCATATTTCTTCATTTAGTGTGACATCTATATGGATATATTACATATTAGTTAGCTTCTTATTTGACATTGCTATAATATTTGCATATTTCTGTTTTTCTTTTTTTTCTTTTTGTAATTTAAACTGTACATTTGTGCCCTTAACCTTTTCAATGCAGCTGAATTAGGTTTTTCTTGCACACTCATCAAAGAGAATGAAATACTTTCTAATAGTTTAGGGTAAAGTATAAACCTTAGAAATTGTTTTTCATTTTTTTCATTAAAGGCTGTCTGTCACAATGAAATTATGGTTTAAGAGTTGTTTTTTGTTTGTTTGTTTTTTTTTACATTTGGGTGGACCTTTTTTTTTTTTTTTAGATAAACAAAATGCAGTGTACATTACCTACTTTGTTCTGTACAGAGGTCTGTGTATGATGTTTACACTTTATTGCTGCATCTCAATAATAAAACCAGATATACAGTTGCAATGCTGTGTTTTATCAATCCTGTGACAAGAAATTGACAATGACTCAAATATTTATGCATGTAGAATTGATCATGACTCAAGTTTTCTTAGATGTGTTCATAATACCATGATTTACTCATCCTGAAGAAAAAATATATATAAATGGGAATTTTACATAAGTCTTATTGGAACTCTAAAACATTTTTAAAGCTTAAAACAGTCAGCAAAAATAAAGAGGTGCACATTAGATGATGCAGTACCTCCTAAAAGTAATCATAGTACTGGAAATATGTTTGCTGGAGTAACAAAAAGTAGTAAAATAATACTGAAAAGTAGAAGGTAAACATTGTATGGTTAAAAAAAAACCATTTTCACACTTTTTGTTATTTTTTTCATGTTTGGCAGCTGAATGCTTATCCATGTTAAAATTGTGGGATTGGTTTAGTAACCCCTGAGATGCATAAAGAGCAGGGTGTCCTTCCATATAAAACTAAGCTAATTACCTATCAGTGCACTGAGTTTCAGTTTATTTGTACATAAATAATATTTTAGACCTTTAAAAAAAAAGTCCGGTTAGAGACCTGCATCATCTCACATTCTTAAACGTAGAACAGCTATAAATATGAATGACCTTACAATTCAATTTATGACAGGAAGCAACACCAGTGCAATGGGTTGTGGTCTATAACACAGTTATAAGGAGGAACTGAAGCTGCTTATTCGACTGACTGAAATGTTTGCTGTGAAAAATGGTGGCATTTCTTAGTTTCCTACAAAATTAGAATAACATCTTACTTTTTGTAGGTAACAAAAATATGGTAAAATGTATCATGATAAAACACAGTGAATGTGGAAAAGGTGTAAAAGATGCAAGTTGACATTTTCTAATGATGTTTTCAAAAAAGATCTTGTGGACCCACACTATTTCAAGTCAAGTAAACTTTCCAGTTAAACCAAAAGGAACATTTATTCCAATTATAGCATAGAAAGAGCATAAGCTTGTCAAGGAAAACAACCCTCCACACCTGTGAGAGTAGTTTAATTTATTAGTTCCTAAATCAAGGCTTTCAGGTTGCTCTTATATCTGTAACCACAATATTGTTGCATGCAGTGAGCGTCCGAAGACCCTGATATGTTCTTCTGTTGTGTCTTCATGCTTGTTTTGAGAAAGATTAAGGTAGGATTAGACACAATAACCTTTGGGTGCCTCATACCTTTGCGTTTTTAAATAACTGCAACTCAGTGCATGTTTTTTCTGGTTAATCTTAAAACATTTTTCCAACAGTCTTCAAAACCATTACATAAATCATCCATAAAGATACAAAAGCTGTTTTTTCTAACAACCAAACCCAGGTTCTGGTTAAATGACCACTCAGCTGGTAAGAGGAGAGCTCCCCCTGGAGGAGACTGAATGGACACCCTGAAGTAGTTGTGTTTGTGATTAATTGTATTTTTATGAGAGAAAAAAAACAACCAAATACATACTGGGCAAAAGGAGCATCTGAATATTTTGTAATAGAGGTTTCTATACCCAATATGGTAAAAAAAAAAAAAAAAAAAAAAAAAAATATTGGAAAAGACAAAATGCAAGTCCCACATTTTACAGCTTCATGATTGCAGTTGCATCATCTCTTCTTTGTTAAGAACATGATCAGAGGGATTTTTTTTGTCTGTTTTGGATAATAGAAATCTAATGTTCTGACAAACAGTTTCTAGTGATGTAGCATTGTCTCTAAATAGTGTGCTAAAATAGTTTAGCTTTGATCAATGCTTCAGAATAGAAGTACTGAGAACACAAAGTTTGCTTAATAAAAAATGTTCTCCACTTGTTTAATACTATGTGTTTTTTTTTGTTTTTTTGCCAAAGACATCGATAGAATGGCAGCTAAAATGCGACTGGGTTGTGAAAATGTATTTTAACTGTAGAATACCACAAAATACAAAAGAACTCTGGCAGAAAAGAAGTCGAGTTAAGTGCTTTTGGATCAATAACATTGAAATTTGAAAAACGTACAAAGATTCTTGAGCATTTACACTGAACACGGGTAGCAAGGAATCTGACTTTTTCATGTTTGAACGAGAGTTAGTCATGATGGCTATTACCATTGCTGCTGAAGAAAATTGTGATGATGATTAATTAAAATAATTAACACACTTGAATAAAACCAAACAGAGACAACATGGAGTTACCTCAGCTTTAGTTAGTTAGTAATCCTCCTCTTCATTATGCCAGGCATAGCAAGGCCTAAAACAACATTTCTGCATTTTAAATCTTGTATTATTGAATTAATATTTAATTCAGCTCTGTTCTTCTGATAAATTTTAGCATTATTATGTCATATTCAGCTATAGATCTCTCTCTGTAATAAATTATTATTGGTTTTCTCTTTCAAATTGATTTAATTGAATAAGCAAAAATCTTTGAATGAAATTCGAAGATTGTACTTTTTTTCTTTATAAAAATCAGCATAGGTTTGTTTCATGTGTTGCTCTTAAAATTGACCACTTTCGGGTCTTAATGTAATAAAAGCTGTTTTCACAACATATTTTATCATTTGATTAAGTATAAAGTTTCAATTTCAGTAGGACATTTAAAAATTCTACAGAAGCACCACAGAGAGGGTTCTGACCAGCTGTCTCTGTGTGGTGTGGAGGCTGCAGCAGCTCAGACTGGAAGAAGGTGAGAAGAGATGTGAGAGGATCATTGGGGCTCCTCTTCCCTCCATTAAAGACATTTCAGCCCAGCACTGCGTGTCCTGAGCCCGTAACATCATAAATGGCCCCTCACACCCCCAACATGGGACTGTTCTCCCTGGTGCCCTCTGGGAAGAGGCTTCGAAGCATTGGATGCAGGTCCTGCAGATTACAGAACAGTTTCTTCCCCACTGCCATTAGACTGGTGAATATTATGTAAAATGGGTTATAATAAAAAAAAAAAAGAAACTGCATGTTGGAACTGTAATTATGCAGTCATATGTTTACATAACTTTTTTCATCACAGTGTTTTTATCTCTGCTGCTTACCTTTATCAAGGCTGCACTTAAAAAAATGAAAAAGTCTAGAGAGCTGTACTTCACGTCATTTCTTTTTGTATACACTTGTATGTACAACATGACAAAAATAAAATCTGTCTAAGTGTTAATTCTGAAGAATTCAAGTGGATTGTTTGTGTAATGATTAAAATTGACCAGCAGGTGGCAATGGCTACACTCGCTCCGGTTACGTATGCTGATCACAGCCGAGTCGATCCAGCTTGCGCTGTTCTTCATTCTCAGGCCGGGTAGGACCCCAGCAACAACTCTGCGATCGGTTCAACCTATGAAGATTGAGCTCTACAATCGCAATCCATCCTCCGATTATACAACATTTTGTGGAACTATATTAGTGTCACTGAGCAGAAGACATTCATAAATTGTTAAATTCGGTGAGTCCTAAATGCAAACTTGGATCATATTGACGGCTTTGTCATTTTTCGGGGCTGCTCAGTTTTATGGTTGCTTTGTTCTGTGCAGCAGCCATTTTTAATCGCCTTGTCCTACATTCCCGTCGCTGTCTATTGCCCGTTTAAAAAGCCAAGTAAAGGTTGAAAATTATTACTGCATACAAGGGCTTCATAGTAATTCAAGCTGAGAAGGCATTTTAAATTAAATGTTTTCGAAGTGAAGTGCACTGTCAAACCTCTGGCCTGTGTGGGCTTGTTTTATTCAGCTGTACGCTAGAACTTTAACGGGATTTTCGTTATGCTAGTTTTCCAACAAGCTTCGACTGTCGAAGGGAGTTTGCTGAAGCCAAATCTCTGTTTGTTTGGTCTACATACAAAAAAATGAATGCAATGAAGCATTTCAAGTAACTACAACATGGATCAAACTTACTAGTAAAAGTCACAGGCGACATTAAACCGTTAGCATTTGATGTTTACATAGCGCTTCTGATTTAGCATACCCAAGGTTAGCTGCTAACATTGTTCAAATTATGACTTTAAAATAGCCTTTTTTCGATATGCATTTACCCTCTTATTTTAATTTTGCAATTCTTATTTTTGTTATAAATCGTTATTTGTCACACTTGGAGGAAAAACTTAGTATTTTTCTGCTGAATATTTGTTGTCAGACTTAAATGCTAGCTTTAGCATTAAAGCTAACTGTCAGTAAAGGAATTTAAAAGACGATACATTGCGCTTTACCGGAATTTATTTCATTTATCACATTGTAATATATTCTGTTTTTAGTTTAAAGGATTGTAAAATTAAATGGTTTATAATTGTTTTAACCAAAAGGGTTAGTGGTCAAGCTACTAGCTAACAAATACGAAGCAGCTGCTAGCTGGTAATTAGACAGTTGTGGGGTTTATATTGTAAAACAAATTTTCTTTACCAGTAACGTTGCAGAAATAGTTGCATCTGTTGTTGCCAATATAAAAGTGGAGATATGTTTATGGATGAGTTCAGACAGTTTAAGGAGTCAGTGTAAACGCCTATGCGGAGTTTAATCACGATTGGCCTCCCCTTCACTCGTATTAAATGGCACTTTACCGTTATGTTAGGATGATTTGAAAAGGTTTTTTTGTCTGGGCGAAAAATAAATCCCATTTATTTATCATTTATCTGTATTTTTATTGTCAAATACAGTTCTTTTAATTATATCTAGTATGGAACTCACTCTTCTTTTAGATGCTTCGACTGTTTAGATAAGCGTGACAGCTGTGGATCTGTGTTGTTTAGTGTCATTGGAAGACAAAAAGCTGCTTTTACTCTTATTGTTTGAAGCTCATTTGAATGTTAAATTGGTCTCAGTTGAAACAAATATCATGTCTCAAAACATGTCAAAGTGAAGGATGTATGTATAAAAACACTTGTTTATTTACTTTAGGTACAATATTATTGATTTAACATCGTATCAACAAAATTAGAATATGCTTGGGAAGATGAAATGCTGCACATTATTGCCCATAATATTGTTTGATCCTACATTAGTTTTGTGGGAATTGCAACAGTTTTATAAAGACTTTATTATTTGTGGATGCATATAATTTGTTTGGCGATAAATTGAAATACACTTGTAATATACATATATAAAATACTTGTTTTTACAGTTGGTTTGATAACTGAGTGTAAAATTATTTCATTGCTGCTTCCCATTATTAGCTTGTGTTATGTCCACTGATTTGTATTTTTCTTTCAGGTGATCCCAAATGTATGACACAATTGATTTTGTTTTATTTATACATTTATTTTTATTTACAGTTCAATTAAGATTGATCCTATTTATGCATCTAGGGCTGCACATTTTCAGGAAAACATTTTTCTAACAATATTATTACCAAAGTCTGGCATAACTGTGTTGATTACATTTGACCCCCATTTTCCTCTATTGTTTTCTGTACCTGTTTCTCCATCATTGCAATTTCCCCACTATTTTCTGAATGCTTTAGTATCCTGGACGCTAAAAATATGTGTACCTCCTTGGGCAACAGTCAGTTGTAGACTGTTCCATATGTGTTTGCATGCAAACTTTAAATCCAAGGTATTGGATTGCGATAATGCAATGGCTATTTCTTGGTGTTTTGCAGCTCTTGACACATCGCTGTGTGCTCTGTCTCACCCCTGATCTTTACTAATGCAATAAGTATCAAAAGTCAAAATGTTAATTATTTTAGACTGCAGACAGAGATTGGTTTTTAGTAGCATTTTCTAGCTTTTCAAGTAGAGACTTGAAACAGTCTACAATTAACGTTTTAAAATATACTTAATTTTCCAAGCCTAGTCTTATTATCTTCTGCTATTTATAGTTAAGGATGCATCTTAGAACATCTTAAATTGGTAATATCAGTAAATATGGTCATGATGACATCAGTTGTGATATATATGTATTTTCTCCTTTCTTGTGTTTCTAAATTAACTGTTTAATTTTGTACTATG
>NW_015150476.1:181724-183267 GCF_000732505.1 Cyprinodon variegatus | reverse complement strand
TACATGCTAGGCTACAATGAGAAGGAAGGAAAACTGCGTTTCTTTTTATCGAACTTTTATCGACCCTCTTTTTTTCTATTGCGCCACACGTCTATTGATCGATATATATCGTTATTGAATTATCGCCCAGCCCTAGGATATTTGCATTATATCGTTCAGCCTTATTGCCTCAATGTTCCCGCTCTTGTTTTGTTGTGGGATTCCATTCTGGTAGTTTCGAAAGGTTTTCTGTCTGGGTGCCTTTTTGGCATTTGTTCTGCTCTTTACGATGTAAATGAATCATTTTTCCATTTCCAAAGTGTCTGTGCCACACTTGGTTTAAACATTATTTTCATATAAGATCACAAAGGCTGGGAATTTCCATTTAATTCTATGTAAGCATAAAAAAGACATAGCATAAACTACCTATGATTAAATCCATGAACTATTTGAACGAATTGGGACTTTTAAGTCTTGTCAGGCTTTTAGCTAGGAATATTTCATAGCTTGTAAACATTGGTATATCACTGTATCATATCTTTAGGCTTTGCGCGCCGTCCGGGGGTATCCTCTCGCGGAAAAGGTTGAAATTTAAACTCTCTGAGATGCTATTTCCTGCATTTTGTGGTGGAATCCAGCTAAGTTTTTATCTTTGTTACAATACTTTTGTCCTGATTATGGGAAGTATTGTGCTTGACTAGAGGTGGAAATTTCATAAAGAAGACGTGGCATCATTTTAGATACAATATTATATTTTATAGGTTAATTCAAATAATCAGACTGTAATGCTACGCTCATACCACGATTTGAGCAGCAAAAAATCGGCTGCTGCTTAATTTTTTTATGCATGTACACATTGAGGTCGGGTGTGCCTGCTCCTGAGGCGTGTCCAGTAACCAGATGTGTCTTGTTACAGAGGCTAATGGCTGTGCTGCTCCTGTGTTTATTGTAGCTTCGCTATATTTGCTTTTATAAGTGGATAAAAAGTAACTTGAATATGTTTTTTAAGCAAGAAAGTCCACCTCAGAAGTTGTCTGTGCAGTTAGTCCATCAAGATTATGCTCCTGCCAATATTATTTTGCTGTCACAGCTATACGGACCCCACACACCGGCAGGGCGCTGTCACTGGGAATCCCCAGCAGCAGCTGCCTCAGGCCCGGTTTTTCCCCTACTGTTCTTGGTGGCTGGAAGTAAATGTTAGTGATTTTCATGTATGCGGTACAAACTGTAGGCACCAGATTATTAAAAGCAGACAGTGTACGGCCGTATGCATTGCTAGCGTGAGGCTCATCTTGTGGGTATGTTAGGGTTAAAGAAATCTTAAAGTAAATTCTAGAAATGTGCTTTCATGATCTTCTGTTGGCCAGTGAGTGAAGACTTGTTTTCACTTTTTTCTCTTCAAGTACTAGTTTCTCCAAAATGGCGGTAATCCAAATTCAGCTGTGTGTCCCACATGCCTCAGACATTTTAGATGTGATGTCCTGAGTGCTAAAAATTAGGGATGCACGATATAATCGGCCCCCTATCAGTATCGGCCTGTATCGGCCTTAAAACTGAATATCGG
>NW_015150476.1:178339-181151 GCF_000732505.1 Cyprinodon variegatus | reverse complement strand
TGAGTTTTAAAATATCGGATATCGGCCAAAATCCCAATATCGTGCATCCCTACTAAAAATAGGGATCACATTTTTGAAAATGGCTCTTTGGTTTAGAAGATTAATACATCGCCTGGACGACATTTTAGGCTGGTTTCTTGTATTTTGTGGCAATTCATTGGTCCATTTAGAAGCATTATGTTCGGTCCATGCATTGACACTCCTTTCTTTGCTATACATTGTTGAAGTTTTTATTTACAGGTGCACTGATTACAGATTTCTAGTCGATTACCGATCTTTTAAAAAGCCTGAGATGCCATGTCAGATTTTAATCAATACAAGTATGTTTTTAATTACCAGCATAAAGGCACTAATTAGTTCCTTTCTGGTTAAATTGTCTCTGTAGAGGATATCTGTGGAAAAGATGCTTTCACATTTAAGTGACGTCCGATCACCCATCTGCCAAAATTAAGGATATCGAGGTTGATAAATCAGCAGGCCAATCAATTTGTGCACCCGTATTTTTTAATTGTATTTTTTTTTTTTTTTTTTATGGCACTAGTGGCTCATTTTTATGGACAGTAGACTGACAGGAAATGGGGTATGAAAGAGGGGCAGAGGACCACCTGTGCAAAGGACCACAGGTCTGATTCGAACCTGGGTTGGCTGCGTCTAGGACTAATGCTACGTTTAGACCGCAAGCAGCAGAGGCAGCAGGAGCAGCTAGTTTACATGCAAAGTCAATGGTTAATGCTAGGGGTGTAAATCATACCCATCATGGCGATTCGATTCAGTGTCGATTTCCTGACCCAACGATTGGATTATTTTCGATACTCAAGAATACACCACGATTCGATTAATTGGTTTATTTATTTATTTTTACACCTTACAGGCTAGACAATGTTTCAAATTTGAAATAAATCAATGAAAGCTGTAATATCATTATGCATTTTTTATTTTTTTTTAGAAACTACAGAAAATAACAGAAGTAGAGAAGTTGCATCCACTTATTCCTATTAAAACCTCATTCACTAAAAATAATAATACCCCTGCGCTATAGATTCTGCAAGGCCTTGCATCAAAAAATACAATACTGCACAATATCAGTGCAATGAAATACCTCGGCTCCAGACGTCTCCGCCCCCTCCGCAGACGCTCCGCTGCACTTCTCCCAAATTGTAGCTGACCGCAGACAGTGCCGCTGACAGGAGGCCGGCTTGTTTTGTTTTCATGACCGAAATTGCGGAAAACAACTTGTGAAGTTTGACCCGCTAGAAGAGCGAGGTGCGCGAGAACACTGGAATCCTTTTTCCACCTGGATCTCCGCTCTTTTTGGCCCTCATGTCCCTCCGTTGTGCTGTGAACTTAGCATAAGGCCTCCGTACATGGGTTGTGTGCACCCAATGTACCGGTAGTTCTACTTGATTTGTTGATAAATGTTAACTTTTGTTGTACTCTTGTGTAACATTAGATGTTAGTGTGTCATTTTAATCATGTAAATGAAGGAAGAGAAAACAAAATTAGCCTAAAAAAAATTGGAATCATATATCAGGGATCGGCTATCTTTTTTTGATGGATTTTTCCTTAAGAAGGTTTATGAGATCATGAGTTTTAAAATAGATTATATCCTGCAAAAAAAGGATGTTATTGAAACTTTCCTACGTAATTAACATTTCTTTTCTTTGCAGAATCAGAAGGCACTGGGAAGAGGCGCAAAGAAAAATTTTCATACTCGATGACATTACATCGAAATGTCCGATCGTTTGGGGCAATTAACCAAGTCCAAGGATGGGAAAAGCAAGTATTCCTCACTCAGCCTATTTGACAAGTACAAGGGAAAATCAATAGAATCTCAGAAAAATACAGGTAGGTTCTGTGTCCATGTTTTTTGCGCTCTCCTAATGCTCTAAATTAAACTGTAATCATAGTTCTTTTTTGACTTGTCTTAATCTGGTGCTGCTTTGTCTCCCAGTAGTTACACGACATGGCTTGCAGAGTCTTGGCAAAGTGGCCACAGCCCGGCGCATGCCCCCACCCGCTCACCTGCCTAGCCTGAAATCTGAAAACAAAGGAAACGATCCCAACGTGATTATAGTGCCCAAAGACGGTTCAGGATGGGCGAACAAGCAGGAACAAACCGATCAAAAGAGGTACAGGTGAAAATGTTGCATGCACATTAAATTAAAAAGTCAAGCAAATTACATGCATAGCTTTTTTTCTCTTCTCTAACACTTCTCTAAATCTATTTTGAATGGCACTCTGATTGTATGACTGACACTTTTTTTTTTATAACTGTTTAGGTAATTCCTTTTCTCCAATGCCAGTTGAAAAATTAGCTTCAATTGGGGTTGGATAATATGGTCGACTTATATCTCTATACTTTTCTTATATCTCGTCGATACAGTATAACCCAGAATACAATATAAAAACTCTAGAACTGCCAAGAAAGTCCACAGATTCCTGTAAAAAATGTACTTGTTAAAAAAAACAAGCTCAACAGGTGAAAAGCACATTTAACAAGCCGATCACCTCTTCCTCCTAATATATATCTGTTCATGCATTCTTGCCTCTTTTAGAATTCCTCCAACACTGATTCCTTTATTTTCCTGTGGTTAGCTTTATTATTTATATTAAAACATGTCTAGTGCTGAAACAATTAATTGAGATTAATCGTTTATTGAAATAATCGTCAACTAATTTAGTAATTGATTAATTATTAACTGGAGTGTAGAGACTCTAAAACACGTCTTTAGCTGACAGCAACCCACTTAGAGCAGTTATTGTACCAAAATTGAAGAAAAAAAATGCATTTATATATATATATATATATATA
>NW_015150476.1:156037-178329 GCF_000732505.1 Cyprinodon variegatus | reverse complement strand
ATATATATATATATATATATATATATATATATATATATATATATATATATATATATATATAATACACATGTGTAAACATTTTGCTTTTCAGATAAAAAACGTTTTCTGTCTGTCAATATACTCTATCCAGAATTCCTCAAGTGGAAAAGTTTTAGTTTAATTTGCTAAAAAAATCTTTAAGGAACCTTTGGCTATCTGAATATTAATCGATTAATTGAAAAAATAATCAACGGAATAATCAATTTGCAAAATAATCGTCAGTTGCAGCTCTACACATATCAAATATGAGTAAACTGAGCCGGAAATGCCTTGTGCCACTTAGGTCTTTGCTTAGATTTTCTACTTGACTAAAGGGGAGCATGCTTTCTACACGGTTAACGTAACAACGGTGTACATGCATTTATTAATCCCTGGTTCATCAGACACTCAATTTGGAGAAATGACTGCGGTGGTTTTCACCAGGGGAAAAGTCGTCCAGCTCTGGCACCGTCCCCCAAAAAACGTGGATATTTGATCACCTCAAATGGAGAAAACTTACTGTAGCTAAAAGTTTCTGTGTAGACGCTTGGGTACCACTGAGCACTTTGGTTGACATTGTTGCTGGGTGCAGACTCTCTGTCTGGTGTACATCGTCTCTCATGCAGCCATTGCTTTGCAGTTCCTTCTGTTTGTGTGGTATCCTTGTTACTGAGTTAAATCATACTGCATTATATATTGCTCTTGATAAACATGCAGCTCTACTTCAGCTTAGTCTCTGTCTGTACTCTGTCCTCAGTGAAAGGAGAAGTAGTTGAATAGCTGAGGCTTTGAATCTTGTTCTGGTTAACGCCTGTTAGTAGTTCATCGGGCCATGTCCGTACTTGTAACTCTTTCTCTTTTTTTCTTTTTGCTTTGAATAATAAAAATCCTCTGCGTTTTCTGGCTTCTGTCTTACAGTTCCAGTGCATCTACGCCTCTGCTGCCGGAGTCGCAGCCGCAGCTGGCTTTACAGAAGTCTGTCTCCAATCTTCAGAAGTCCGCACCCGTGACCAGCCAGGAGGTGTGTGTCTGCACCTTTAGCTGTCAGGCTGGTTTTTTTTTATGCTTCCCAACTATTTTAACTTCTCTCTTCCTTTTGGACTGATTGTAACTGCAGATCTAGTATAAATTCAGGTTTTACTTTAAGAACAAGTTCCTCTTGTAATTAGCAGTTTGGATATTTTGGATTTCCAGTTATGAAAATTCCTAAAATCCCTATCGTGTTTCTCCAGTAACATGTAGCCTGAATAATAATCAGCTGGGTTTTTTGTACTTCCATCTCATTGAATCATCTGAATGCATATTATTTTACAACCATGTAAGTAAAAAAGTTTGATGCGGTGCTAGAATAGTTAAAATGCTAAAAAGTGCTTTTATGATTTTATGAATTCGCAGTTTATTTGCACTTTAAAACTGATTCTCTTTTGGAATTAGCTAACTTTGGCAGAATGTAATATTCAGGTTTGGGATAAACCTTATCAAAAAAAGTTAATGCCTAGATTTGACATCATTTTCACTCAAAAGTCATCAAGACTTAACTTTATTCCTTTTCACAGAACACAAACACAGGTGGACCAAAGCAATGGGCCCAGCTAAATGGAAAGGCAGTAGAGCAAGATGGTAAGCAAGCTCCCTTTATTTGATCCTTTATGTTGTTTAAACACCTGCAAGATTTTTGGTCTGCTTTAAACAGATCAGTGTTCGTCCCCCACTTCGATTCAACATTCTCGTGAAGTTGTAAATAAGTTCGAGCGAACAACAACTGGATTAAGCCCACTTTTTGAAGTGGCCTCTGCCTGCTTCCTAACAGCTAAAAGGCACGGTTCACTGCAGGTCTAATACAAACCAGCATTGATCCCATCCTCATACAGAAAGCATGCATCTCTTTGGGCTTAGTAAGCCACCCTGGTAAAGGACATAGTATGGAAAACATACCTGATCTGCTTTCTGTTGCTTAGCAAACATTTCTGCCGGCAAGCAATGGAACTAGGATGTATTCTCCAGAATTGGAAATTAAAAGTCTTATATCTAGAGAACTGAGCTCCTCTAGACACCAGCATTATTTTTCCCGCTGTAATAATGGCATACATTTGCAGAACAGAGGTGCTGCTTGCAGGGCTCTAGTTTTCCTTCATCTCCATGTCTGTACTCTGTCCTGCCATTATTTCTAATCAATAGAAGCAATGACCTCCATGTGCATGGCTTTACTTTAAGAGGTAGTCTACTTGCAAAAAGTGTGATTTTGAATTAAAAAGCTAATAGAGAAATAAAGTCTGCTTTTAAAGTCCAGACCAAAGGGCTGTTTAGAACAATCAGTACTTAAGGATCTGTGATTTACTTTCCTTTTACACTTATTCTCAGTATATAGCGCGCTAGATTTGGTTACCATACTTGTTTGTTTAACTACTTCAGGTTCAAGGGCCTTAAACCGACTTCAGCCCTTCTCTCACGAGGAATTTCCCACCCTGAAGGCAGCTGGAGAACAGGACAGAGCTGGCAAAGAAAGAAGCGGCTTCGATCCGTCGTATGGGCCCGGACCAAGCCTCCGCCCCCAGAGTGAGTTCAGTTCGTTCTTACATCCCTACACAAGCTAATATACTGTGGAACCATCTGATGGTTTAAAGAGATAAGAAGAATCTGAAATGTGTTTCCATAAGTTCTCAATTGTGATCACATGACTGTCAGCAGGTTTTTGTTGCTCCTTTAAGTAATGTGTAAAACAAATTACATTGTTTTCAGTTTTTTTTTCCAGTCTTAAATAAATTATTACACATCAATGTGAAAATTTTTAACAAACTGAAAATCTGATGGTATGTCATATTTTTTTCCCAAATGTTTTATGGTGAAAAGCATTGTACATAGGATAAGTATTGTTTTACAGAAAGTATTATTCTTGCTTCCTAAATAACTTAGTTTTTTCTGCTTTGAAGATGTGACGAGTTGGAGGGAAGGTGGTGGCAGGAACCTTCAGCCCTCCTCCCTGACCCTCAGCCTCCCAGCAGATCCTGAGGGGAAGATCACTGCCCTGGCTGAGACTGGCTCTCCGCCAGCCTCCTCGCATCCTTCCTCTGCCACCGGCACCACCTCCTCCTCTAGTGCAGTGAGCGCTCCGTCACCGAGCCTGGAGCCCAAGGAGCCTTCCCTCAGACCTGCCCAGCCAGTACGCAGACCAACCGTCCCTACTGCCCTGCAGTATCAGCTTCACCACACGTCAAACGCTGTCTACCATGACATGTTGCCTGCATTTGTAAGTATTTGTTTGCTCTCGACTAATTGGCTTTCATGGTAAAACAATGACCAAAAGCTTGCTCCATAGCTAGATGTCTAATGCAGCGTGTTTTATTTGATATTTTCAGATGTGTGCTAAAGAGACACGTGAAACTACAACCCCTGACAATGTTACAACCACTGCAGCAGCCCCAGCCCGATTTGACAGCAAACCCACTTTTAGACCAAGCTTTACCAAACCTGAGCTTGTCAAGTAAGTAGTTTGCTAATAACTGTTGAAATGTTACTACTTATTATTGGAAGGGATGTTTCTTTATTCTCCTCTTTGATTACAGCGGAGATTTAAGAAGAGAGAACCGCTTTGTCCGTGCTCCACCTCGAGTGTCTTCTCAGCCCATCCGCAGGCCCAGTGAGAGACCATCGCGTCCAGCCATCATTAATCCAGAGGACCTGAAGGATCTGGATGACCTGGACAACGATTGTGAGGATGGTTGGGCTGGTCAGTATTTTTCCCTTATTTTCTAATGGCATAGAGTAAGGCTGGACGATGAACTGGATTTTTTATAATAGTGATACTGATACGATAACCGGCGATAATTTTCCCATATCTGTAAAAGAAATAAGTGTAATTTAGCAGTTTTGCCAATGTGCGCTAGTGGCTGGTATTTTCTTCCCCCTTAACACACTGCAGCTTGTGTGTAATCACGTGACTCCACCGATCCAGTCAGAAGCTAAAGCAAAGAGAATGGCGGATAAGTCCAGCGAAAAAGCTTCTAACACAGCCGTAACAAAAATAATTGCATCAGTTAATCCTCTGGAGCCGAGCGAAAGCAGAGATGAAGAAGTAAAGAGCATGTTGTCAGAGTTAAGCGTGAGGCAGAACGGTTCCGAGACTAAACGATGCACAATGTTCTCGTTGCACGCTCAGTTTGGTGGCACCAAAATTACGCCGTAGATTTTGAGCTAAAGAACACGAAATGCAAAGTTTGCCTTAAAACTGCCGGGACTACCCAAAGAAAAACATCCAACCTCCATCACCTACAGCCACGCTGTTGAGTTCAAAGATTTGCAAAAAGCTCCATTACCTTTGTGCAAAAATGTTTGCAAGAGAAATAACATTTTTCTCCTGTTCAATGAGACATTGTTGAATGTTTTAACCTGAATGGGTACAAGACTTTAATATTTAATTGGAGTAGTATTTAATGTGATTTATTTGATAATTATAAATAGATAAGTTGCATTTCCTGCACATGCCTTTATTTCTGATAGAGGAGCTGGAGCATTTATCGTGCATTTATCGTTATTGAGGTAAACCTTCCAATTTATTGTGATATTGATTTCTGGTCATATCGCCCAGCAATAGCATAGAGCCACTTTTGCGAGTGCGTTTTTTTTTTTTTTTTGACTTTCTTTTATACGATCAATTAGTGAATGCATCATGTTTATTGTTTGAGCAACACTTTGTAATTTATTAAGTTAAGATTTTTGCTGAAGGTCTACAGATGGATCTTAAACACCTCCTTTAAGTTTATTCCTTGTCCTTTTTAAATTTTTGGGAAAGTTGCAGTAAACTTAAAAGCTAACGTTTAAAAAAAGTAGCAAAGGCCTTTTATGTTGTAAATGCATTATTTATAATATTGCAGGTTTTAATAAACTGAGAAGTGAGTAAATGAGTTTAAATATTGATTAGTTTAGATGCACTCCAGTGAACTCTTGTTTTACAGCAGTTTTCCTTATTGCATTTACTTTTTTCTTTAGGTCTTCATGAAGAGGTTGACTACAGCGAGAAGCTCAAGTTCAGTGACGATGAAGATGAACACTCTACTAGTGATAAAAATAAAATGTGGTATGTTGTTCTATTGCCCATTATATTCTGATATTCAGTCATGGGCTTCAGCTAAAAGGATTCCTGCTTTATGTTTGCAGGGCTGAGTGGGAGAGGGAGAACCAGCGAGACTGCCAGTCCTCTCTTAGCTCAGGAGACGCACCTTATTCTCAGGAGGGAGCAGAAGAAAATTATTCATCCCATCACCACCACGAGCCTCTAAGGAAACCCATTGGCAGATATTTGTCTACTGACAGTCAGGTAAAGCACAACTTTAATCACTTTGATCCAACTCTTTCCAGGGTCTCTGGGTGAGATTATTTAGTTTAAAAAATGTGTCCCTTTCTATTGTAGCTTGAGAGATAATTGTTTGCTATTGACTCATTTATAATGCTAATTATTAAATGTGGATATTTCAAAAGCATGAATGAAAAAGTGTTGAACAGTGACGCCTATATTATCAGTCTTATTTATATATTGAATTGCTTTATGGGGCTAAACAGAAAAACCACAGTGACCCAGCAACAGACTCAGACGATCACCAGCGTTCTCAGAGTCAAGCACCACCTAGGGCGAAATACATGTCGCCTGAAGTATCCGAGGCTGTTGAAAGAGCCCGAAGACGGCGAGAGGAGGAGGAGAGACGTGCTAGGGAAGAGAGACTAGCTGCCTGTGCTGAAAAACTCAAAAAGTTGGATGAGAAGTTTGGAAAGTCTGAAAGACCTGCGTCAAAGGTGGAAGACATCCCGAAGGAGGTCGAGGGTAAAGAAGTCCCACTTTCTCCAACCCGGGATCACAATAAAGGCCATAATGAAAACTGGCAGTACGCCACAAAAGGTAGAACAAACTTTCAGAGAAATATTCCATCTTAAACATTTTCGTAAAATGCTAACAGAAGGTGATGGATGTTCTTATTTTTTATTTTTTGTTTTTTTATGTACAGAAGGAAGTGAGTGTCTGCCTGTCAACTCCTTTGTTGGCCAAAGCTACCGTGATGAGCATAATCGCAGCAGTGACGATGATTGTCCAGAACCTTCCTCACCTTCGGAAGACTATGGTGGGCGTCCAGCCTCCAAACCTGTTCCACCGCGCTTTCAAAAGCAGCTACAGCAACACCAGCAGCAGGTAAGTTGACCTTTGTTCTTTAAAGAAAAAGACAAACTGAAAAATCTTTGTCATTTACTGGTAGTTTGTTCATCATTTCATAATTGTTCTAATCTGGGCGCTTTGTAGGAACAACCCCCCAAAATGCAGCATTGGCAGCAGTCTGGTCACCCCTCAAGCTCAAGTCATTCCCAGCGGGGGTATTATCCCCCACATGTTCTTGGATTTGATCCCCGCTGGATGATGATGCCAACTTTCATGGATCCACGCATGACACAAGGACGCTCTCCTGTGGACTTCTACCCTGGTTTGTGTTCAGACTTCAGGTTCACACTAAAGTTGTTGATTTACATCAAAAAAGTCAATGTGAAGTGGTGCTTTAGCCAGACAAAATTCCATCAACAAATTCACTATCAGACATTGAAGTTTAGAAGAACATTACCTGCCATTTAGGTTGATCTAACATCAAAAAGGCAACTTTATTTTTAAGTTTTGTTACTCCAGTTGGATTCCTTCAAAGCTTATGTTTTTGTGTTTTTATGCGTTTATTACCTTTTTTATTCATCAGGTATGGTAAAACCCATGGTGCATCAAGACCACCTGAACAGTCCTAGCTCCGACGAGGGATGCCATTCCAACCTACAAGAGAGACGGGCCCCGTCCACTGAGCCTTACCCAGTTTGGAACAAAGATGGCTACCCATTGCGGAGCTTCACTCCTCCCTATCAGAGACAGAATGAAAGCTCAGATGGTGATCTGTCAGGGGAAAGGTTGGTAAAAAAAAAAAAATCCCTGAATGTTCAAATCCTAAAATTAAAATGTGAGAACTATAAAATTCTGAGGAATTATTGATGCTTAAGCAGCTTTGATGATTAAATAAGCTTAAAAGAATCATCATTTTACATACTCACTGAAATTATGGCACATGGTTGTAGTATTTTTAAGAATGGCAAAAAACTTTTCCCATTGTCTAAAAGTTTTCCCTATCCAGCCATCATGCTTTTAGTGCATACTTCCATCCATCCACCCATTTATTCCTGGAAATTAGTCACTTCCTTTAAAGAGTTGACTGAGTGAATCGAGAACAGTGAAAATTAGAATAGGGAAAGCTACAAAGCTTTAAAATGCACAAACAAAAATAATGGGAAGCCTGTTGAGTTATTTTCCTAACTCAGAACTTTTGATAAAGTTTGTATTTTTTATCATTATTGAATTTAAAAAAAAAATATTTTTCCCTATTTTTGTAGAGGAAATATTGCCCCTTCCCAGCGGGACGCCTTTGAAGATGGACCTAATCAGAGCTTGACAAACAATGATGAGCCTTCCCATAGCGCTTACCGTAGCCGAGACTCTGATAAGGAACGCAAACACCATGACACGGGCCTTCTCACCACTGCTCAAAACCTCTGTCAGAAGAATGAAGCCACAAAGCAAGATACAAGAGATAAACACCTGAAAGATGGTCTTGACTCTTATGAGACCATAGACGGATCCCAGGAGGGCTGGAAAAGGGATGGAGGGGGCCTCAGTTCCCCGAACCACTGGCCTGAAGCTGGTTCTACCAATAGTGTTAATCAGGCATCTGAGACTAGTGGGCGGCCATTGATTCGTAGAACTGGGCCCATCAAGAAACCAGTTCTGAAGGCACTCAAGCTGGATGATAAGGAGAATGAAAAACCTAAACCTGAGCCTGAAGAGAAGCCTGTTCCCTATCGTCTGGAGAAAGAAGTCCTCACTAATGTTTATGATTTGAAGAAAGACAACCAGCCTACTAATAACAGGCGTCCTGCATCACCTGTTGTTGAGAAACAGCCTGAAGAGAGACGGCGCCAGTCACCAGCTCTTTGCAAAACAGACAAGCCTCTCAGCACCCACAGTGAGGACTTCCCTAAGGAAACTACCTCAGTAAGCAGCCGGAACCAATTAGTTAGAGAGAGCCAGGAAAAAAATCGGGAACCTCAGGCCCCACGCCGCAACAACTGGATTTTCATTGACGAAGAACAAGCTTTTAGTTCAGCCAGAGGAGGAGGTAGAGGCCGCAGTCGAGGGTTCAGGGAATTTAGCTCCCGAGGTGGAACTCGAGGTGGCCGAGGAGGGGATAACCTTAGAGGAGCCTATAATAACACCGGTGGTACTCAGAGGCCGGCTAGAGGTCGAGGACCACCAAGAGATCTCTTGAAGGTTGAGGAGTTCCAGAGAGGCAAACCTCGTAGACGAAATGTCAGCGAGACATTGAGCGAAGCATCAGAGTATGAGGAACTTCCCAAGAGGCGAAGGCAGAAGGGAACAGAAAATGGAGAAGGGTACACAGAGTCTGGTGATGTTAGTAAGGCAGATAGAGACTCTTGGAGATCAAACAAGGTGTACACCGATGAACAGACAGCCTCAGATAACAGAGAAAAGGCCAGAATGAGGGGCTTTGGAGGCCGTGTTTTGCCCCCTAGACTGAACACGGCAAACGGCTACAATCGAAACTTCGGAGGTTCGAGGGATATTTCTTCATGGAGGGGCCGCGGACCCCATTTCAGTGGCAACAACAGCTCAATGGCAGAGAATGGAGGACATGGTCCTGGAGCGGAGGTCTCTTACTCCCGCAGACCATTAACAGAACGTGAGGCTCTTAAGTACACTCCTAAGTTTTCAGGCTCTTTCACAGAGAATGGTGGGGAAGACCGTGAAGGGGAATACTACTTTGAGAACGACAACTCAGACAGACAGATGCTAAGGAGGCGGCGTCCCCCACGTCAAGACAAACCTCCCCGTTTCCGGCGTTTACGACAAGAACGCGAACCTGGTTCAAATCAGTGGACGAGCGATGAGTACATTAATGGAGACTTTGCAAATCCCTGGCCGGCTCGCCCTAAAGGAAGCGGAGAAGACCATTGGCCCACTGGTCACTTCTCTGGACGCTCCAGTCAGCATGCCCAGACAGAAGAATGGGAGACAGGATCCGACAACAGTGACTTTGACTGGAGAGGGAAGCAAGGTGGGAGTGGAAATATGGCAGTGCAGGGACACGTTGACATTACCTCAGACTCTGGTCACAGTGAATTTGGCTCTGGTGAGAAGAGGGAGCTCTCAAAGAGAAGCTTCTCCAGTCAGAGACCGCTGGTTGAGCGACAGAACCGAAAAGGAGAGCCGTCACTGCTAGAGGCAAGCAAGATGGTTCGCACACCTGAAAATCCCCCCGCTCCGACATCCAGCAGGAATGAGAGTTGGCAGAATGGAGGGACTTCTTGCAAGAGGTTAGGCGGTTGTAGTTATGCTGTCTTGTTTGGACATCTGGATTTTTGTTGAGCAAAAATGCTTAAAATCCTGTTTTCTTTGCCTCTGTGTCTACGTTAGCAGGAGTCCAGATGACTCTGGCCCAGTCTACAGCTTGGAGCCCCCACCAGAGGACAGGGAGCCCAGTGAGCTAACAGGAAAGAAATTGGAAAAGGAAATAAAAGCAGGAGCTGTAAAGGCAGACTTTGCTGAATCTCTCGCACAGTACGAACTCAGCAGCTACCCCCGTGAGTTTTCTTGCTATTTATTTTGAAATTAAGCAAAACTTTCTAAAGCTCTCCTGTAGCTCTCTTCAAATGAAATGAAGAGAGCTTTTATTTAAAAATTTATAATAATACAGACATTGCTGAACAACAGCAGTAGCTTAATGTCCTTTGCAATGATTGTTTTTTTTTTTTTACACTCTCTTCTTTCTGTTAGTTGATCCTGATGCAGGGGGACAAAATGTGGATCCAGATGGTTACCAAGATGCTTTGTCAAAAAAGCAGCGCCGACCACAGGAAGATGAGAGGCGGAGAAAAGAACAGGGTGCCGCTGTAAGTTTAACTATAGGCTCAGAGTAAAGATTCTAACTTCAGTCCAAGAATAACAGCATTTGGGTCTTAGGGAAAATGTACAACGGTTACCTGGGTGAATTATATGTCAATATTTTTTATAAGTAAAATGCCCAGCAATGGAAAGTATTAGTATGGAGGATGATAGTCATTATTATGAAAGCTTTTTTGATATGAGTTCTTTTTTTTTTTTTTTTTTTTTTTTTTTATATATGAGTTCTAAAGTCTTTTGACAGCAACCACAGATATAACTTTTAAGAAAGAAATTTGTTGATAGTTGATCAGAAATGTATAAATGTTTTAACATGACTGTCTTCTTAAAAGGCTAAGGCCCCGTCCACACGAAGACGAACCCTGGCCTAAACGCACAAATTTTTCACCAAACCAGCCTCTCATCCATACAAAGCCGGCGTTTCGTGGGTCTGTAAACGATCTTTTTTTTTATTCAGCCTTCAGAGTGGGAAGATTTTGAAACGCCGTTTTCGCGTTTCCAACTCATGCTCATGCTACTCACCCTGCTGTCGGGCTTACAACAGAATCTTCTTCTGAAATATCTCCAGGAAGAACAGAGCAATATCAACGACATAGTTCAGCACCTGAATTTGTCTGAACCACGAAAATGGACCCGCAGGGCAACCATGTATAAATATTAGTGCGCATGCCTATCATTTCGTCGCCTATTTTTGCTTTGGCACCACAGCGCCACTTACAGGCCTGGCATACATTTTGCAGCGTTTTCATGCATTCGTGTGGACGATCACATTTATTTTACGTCTCCATCTTTACGACAAACGTTCTGGAAAATATTAGCGTTTCGTGTTCGTTTTGACTTCGTGTGGACGGGGCCTAAATCACCACAAAATTAAGATGAAAACAGAAAGATGTTTTATATTAAACAGTTTTATGTGGCATTTTTTATTAGTAAAATGTTGTCTTTGTTAATTTTACTTAAGTTTTAAAATACTATTTAAAAATACTTTCTTTAAATCAGTTGTTTGTTCTGAGGTTAGACTTCCTCTATTCTTGACTTTTAAAAAATACAGAATCCTTCACAAGGCAACAAATGAGTCCTTGGCTTTACTCTTGATACTCTAAGCTTAGATCTAAGCTCTGCACATATGCTGGATTAATAATATCACTGGTTTTGTAGCCTGCCAAGTAAAAGAAAACCAGGAAGGGGTTGTCTTATCCTGCTCAATGGGAAGCAGGCAATCAAATGACAGAGTTTCTAAGGAGGCGTCCCTTGTCCCGCCTCCTTGATTTTGATGGATGTGTGACAATTTAGTTTAAATTCATGGTGTGCTTCAGCATAGGATCAGGAAATAATTGATAAAATCATGATATGACCATCCTCACTTCTTAAAGTAAAATCAATATATTTAATCTAGGCCTTTAAATATTATTTATATTTTAAATGTTATGTTTTTGTTTTTTACAGTTATGCATTGTGGCAATTGTCACCTTCCACACAGCACTAATCTTAGGTGTTTTATTTGCTAAAATAAAAAGTAATTTTACCGTCTGTGGAAAAACAGGCTGCTGATTTTAATTATTACAGCTTGAATTTTTATTAGTGACATTTCACTTTTCTAAATCTTGACAGTTGGTTTTCTAAGAACTATTAATAATAGTAAGAGTATGTAAAAGTTAAGTTGCTGGCATGCCATATTACATTTATTCAGACTTGGACTTTTATTTTAATCTTGTATATACAGAGTGTATACAAAAAAAGGTTGTTTTGTAGAGCTTTCAGACTGTAAATAAACATTTCCATTCCATAAAGTGCAGCAGTGATCTAATGCAAACAGCATGGGAGAAAAAACATGAAGCAAAACGCTTTGATATGGAAATTCAGAGATCGCAAAGACAAATGTATATGGTGCAAAAATGCAATAGAACTTTTTTTTTTTTTTTTTTTTTTTTGGTTTTTTTTTTTTTTTTTTTTTTGTGGAGTTCTTTTTAGTTTTTTCTTATCAGTTTGATGCAGTCTGTTTTCAGTTTATTTGTCTTTTAGAAGTAAATCATAAAAATCCAATTTATAATTCATTATGTAATTAAATAACTGACCTCAGTCCATTATCAAGATTTCAACAAGACTGTTGTTAATTTAAAAAGTAAAAACTAATTACAGTCCAAATACACTTGGATCAGAATTTTTGTGATTTATCCTTTTCCAAGAAAGAAACTCAACTATAATACCTCTTTGATTGTACTTTTTTTTTTTTTTTTTTAACTCCTATTCAGCTTTATTCACCAAATGTAATTGTTTTCTTTGGATATTTGTATATACAGATGAGCTGGATGACTTTTCCCAAAAATCAATAGATTTATTTCCCCAACTTTATTAGATATAGTGTATATATAGTTACAAATGAGATGGATAAGAGATAAGAGGCTGAAGTAGTGCAGATATGTTTGCTATAGAACATCTTTTTGATCACCTTAAGGAAAGATGTTTCCATGGTGATTGTTTTTTGTAAATTCTGTAGACCTTTATGCTAAGAATTGGTATAATTTGTGCTTGAAACCAGTTCCTCTTTATTTTCTTTAGGTACAAGTCAAGAATAGAACAGCCACGTCCAAGATGCCACCACGCTTCATCAAGAAGCAAGGAAATATGAGTCTGGAGCAAACGGAGGAAACGATTTCCTCAACGAACAACCTAGGAACTGAAATCTGGGAAACCAACAGTTCAGGTGGTGTCTCTTTTCTTTCTTTATTTTTATTTATTAATGTCTGGATTTTCATTTAACTGAAACATATTTTCATTGAGTCTTTTTCTATTCTTGTCCAATAATTTTTTTTATCTGTTGTAGCTCTTTCTGTTCAGTCTTCAGGGGGAGACTCGTGGACTAAACAGGTGTCGTATACTGCGAGTGAACCTAACTCTGAGGTAGTGTAAGGCAACTCCTAAACAGAGCTGCCTGCTGTTGTTGTTAACTGTTGAATACACTTTTCAGAATTGTCCCACACCCCACCCCACCCCTGGTGTGTGTGGCTGATTATATACTAATATATCACTTTTGGGTAACTATCACTTGTCTAAGTTTTAACACAGTGTAACTTTCCCCCCAGGATTCTGATGCTGGCCCAGAACAGAGTAAAGAACAGCACAAACCAGGGCCCATCGGAAATGAACGTTCCTTGAAAAACCGCAAAGGCTCAGAAGGTGTTGATCGACTAGAAGGTGGCCCAATTACTCCAGTCAACGGTGTGGATCTCCATGTGGACAGCGTACTTCCCGTCCCTCCCATTGAGTTCGGTGTGAGCGCCAAAGACTCTGACTTCAGCCTGCCGCCTGGCTCCGCCCCCGTACCGGTCTCCAGTTCTGTTAACAAGCTTCAGGATACACTTGGCACTGATGTGAGTAACTTGACACATCAGTCCAGACATATGGAATATAGTATCCAACTGCTTATGGTGAGAAAACATGGATTTAATTTTGGTTGCTTGTTATGAAAGTGTAAATGGTTGATATTAAATGTTTTCCCAAAACAGACCTCTTTAAATCAGAGCATCCCAATGCTGCGTTCCAACCACCTGCAGCCTGGCATTAGCCTCAACACCATCTTCCCTACTGCTGACCTCACTCTCAAGGTATTGGAATCTTATTTGTATAAAGAAAAAGCAACACCTATATTATGTTAAATCATTAATAATTAACCTTGTTTCTATGGGGAGATTTGTCTGGTTTAGATTTGTTAACTTATTAAAGTTAACCAGGTGTAAAATAATGCTTGATTCTTTCTTTTGCAGATGGAGTCGGCACGTAAAGCCTGGGAGAATTCTCAGTCTCTCCCGGAGCAAGGCTCACCCGGCGGTAATTCCTCAGGTGCTCAGCCTCCCTCTAGTGCAGGTTCATCTAGTGGAGTCAGCTATAGCTCTTTTGGAGTTTCTATGCCTCCAATGCCTGTTGCATCGGTGGCTCCTTCCATGTCCATGCAAGGTAGAATTTTTTGTTTTTATCATACCTCACTCTCTCACTTTATGTGATCTAATCTCAGACCCGTTTGCTCCGTAACCCCAATCCAGGTAATCCTATTCCTCCGTTGTACATGGACGCTCACGTCTTTCAAACTCAGCCACGCCTCGTTCCTCCCACTATGACCCAGCAGCAGACCTATCCACAGGTAGAAAAACTAATCCACACACAGACGCACCAGAATAAACAGATGGTTGTAATTTTGCGACTTCTCGCCCATTCAGGCAGCAGCAGCTCAGCAGATTCCCATCTCTTTACACACATCTCTTCAGGCTCAGGCTCAGTTGGGGCTCCGTGGAGGTCTGCCCGTCTCTCAGTCGCAAGAGATGTTTAACTCCATCCCCCCCTTCAGGTATACAAAGTTAAAATGTTTCATCAAGAACAAACATGAATTTATCATATTTCTTTCTCTCATGTATGTGAATCTCTTTGTTTTTTTTTCCTCGTTTCAGGTCCCAGGTTTACATGCACCCCAACCTATCACAGCCCAACCCTATGGTGCTGTCAGGTGGGGCCCCCCTAAAGGGTCCTTATTCAGCTTTTCCTGGCATGCAGCAGTCAGACATGGTGAAATCCCAGTCAGGCTCCCACTACCAGCCTATGAACGGCAACCAGCAGCTCGTCTACGACAGCCAGATGAATCAGGGGCCCGGTATGGGTTCTTCACAGCTGATGGACTCCCAACTCATTCAGGTAAAATTAAATAGAGAAAAATACTTTCAGAGTAAACTCTTAATTGCTTCTTTCCAATGTATTCACCTGCTTCCACTCTGATATTCTCAATGAAATGACATTAAAGATTATGTAGACTATTGTTATAAATTAATGATGTTTATTTCCACAGGTGACTGTACCTCTACCTGGCTCACAGCTGCGCTATGGTTCAGCTCAGCAGCACCTCATCCTCCCACAGTCAATCCAGCTGCAACAGGGACAGAACCTGTCAATGGGGGGGCCCCGCCGAATGCTGCCACAAGGCTCCCAGGCTGCTGTCATGACTGGCAGCAGAGAGGCGAGTCTGATTTGGGTTTTGATTAGCATCCTTCAGTTCTCTTCTTAAATCTAACTGCTTGTAGTTGAAGTCAATAAGATTGACTTAAAATCAACTCTTTTTCCTCCCTGAGAGCATTAAGGTCCATTTAACCAGGGATGTGTTGTCATTGTCTTTGTGTCGTGCTGATTTCAGGGCTCACAGATGGAAATGAAGGGATTCCAGTTCTCTGAGAAGCCCAATCATTCTCCAGGTTTATCTGGAGGTTCCTACAGGTGGGTGGGAAATGACTTGTTTTGCATACGCTGATAAATGTAAAAATGCATATAAACTCTGTCCTTAAGCTTAATAACAATCGTTGCTTTTCAGGCCAGGGTCTGCAAGCCCCAGTGGGAAGCCCTCTGGTCCCGGTGGGCCTATGGGGCCTCTGCCTACACTTTTTACACAGCAGGTGCTCATTTTTCAAATTTCTGTTTGGATGGTTTTATGTCTGAATGGGTCAAATAAACTTTGTCTGAATGCCATATACACCATTTAACAAATAGCAAAGTATTTTATTGGTATCTGCAGATATAGCATATAATTCATTACTTTATATCTATGCTTTTATTTCCCACGGCTTATTTCTTCCTCCCTTGTTTTTTCTCTTATGACTGTCAGGTTTCACCTGCTCAAGGCAGCATGGTAATGCACATGCGACCCCCCACCACTGGCCCCTTCCCCAGTCCAATTCAGAGACCTGTCATGCAGGTTAACAAACCCGTCATCATCCGCTCCCCCCCTTACCCCAACCCCGGCCGCGACCCCTCCCATTCCACCCCTCCTTCAGTCCCTGAGCCCCCAGTCAAAGGGTCAGAGGATGGCATGAAGGTGAGCCACCCACTATAAATATAGGTAATTTATTTTTATCCATGTCTTTTCCTCTATTCTATATCCTTTTTGTATTTTTCTTCATTTGAATTGTCATTAAAACAACCAGTTTTTACTGGCATACCATCATTTTTCTAGTTCATTGATTGATATCAATAACTTTTCTATTATTCGTATGAGAATGGTCAAAAATGTTTTACTTTTCTTTCCATTTATAACTTCAACAATTAAAAGAAATGCCATCAGGTAGATAAGAGCTATATTTTGAAGAAAAAAAATCTTTCTAATGTAAATAATTATTGTCCATAATTAAGATATACCATTGCAGTTTTGCATGTACGCCATGTTTTTGTATTAGTTCTGATTAAGTTCCTTGATTCATTTAAGTCTGTGGTAAATGTTTCTGATTTGCTCATTTGTCTTATTGTAAAGATGATAAATAGACAAAAATGCTGGATTTATTTTATCTGCTGGATGCACCAATCCTATACGTCTGATTTCTGGTCTTTTTTTTCTTTGTTTTATTTCCTAAATATAATATTGGTTCAAAAAGAAATCTGATTTCTTTTTAGAAAAAGTATATATATTTTTAAGTATTTTTTTTTGTTATTGCTTCCAATATTTGGATTAATTAAATATTTAATATTAAGGGTAATGGGAAATCATATATTTTTGTTATATTAAACATCCAGTCTGTGTAACGGAGTCAAAAATACACCCAAGTTAAATTACAGCATGTTTTTTATGACTTTATATATTCCTCAAGCTGTTTTATAACTTCTTTTTGGACACCTAAAATGCACCCACTGGGTATTCATTCATCAATTGGAAACAAAGAGAAACGGGAAAAAAAAAAAAAGAATAATGAAAAAATTTAAACTTTTCCTTTTATGCTTGTTTGGTGTGCAAGTCCGTATTCTATGCTCCTCTTAATTTTTCTAATTTTCCTTATGTAGAGCAAAGCATTGCGAGAAGTACGCAAAGCTGTGGGGGAGGGCAAATCGCCACCAGGGGGCATGACCAGCAAACTCCAGGAGCCCTTACCCACCATGGGTCAGGCTAAACCAGCACGCACTGGAGCCATCAAACCCCAGGCTGTCAAAGTAGAAGAGGGCAAGGCATAACAATGGACCTTAAAGATCCTCACCACCACCGACCCTGCCAACTCAGAGATCCTCCATGAGATGTCCGGGTCTTTGAAAGAGAAGCAAAGTGGGGTGGGGGGTGGGTAAACTTGGAGTTACAATGAATTAACCATGAACTCCCAGAACTGGACACTATTATTTCACACCAATTATAGAGATATATAAATGAATATATATTATGCATACACACAGACCATCTTTTAACCTGAGCTCTCCAAGGTCCTCTTTAACTTATTATTAGACCCTTTCAGGAGAGACTGGTTTGGCAAAATATTTGTTTTGTGTTTGTTCTCGGTCGATGATGGAAAAGAAAGATGGCCAACTCAAAAGGTTCACTCTTCATGCCGTTTTGCCAAACTGTATTTGCTTCCTGTATTTGAACTGTAGCCCTCCAGAACAGACAGGACATTTAACATAACCTACTGTAAGAAGCAAAGTGTGTTATTTCCTATTAACAACTTTGAAATGCAGTTGGGCACTTCTTTTTTTTTTGTCATTTCCTTTCAGATTTTGCTAGTAAATAAAGGTTACCTTCATGACCACCCGTTCAATCCACCTGTGAAAGACTTGTTTTATTAATTCATCATGGGAAAAAAATTATTTCCTTGCATGTCAACATTTGTGCATCAGCCCAGAATTATGTCTGTTGGAAGTACACAACAAACCCCACAAGCTATCAGAACTGCTTAGATTAGTGGAAAATCTATTTTTTTTTTTCTTTTTTTTTTGTTTCTACATTCTGTTGCTCTACTATGTGAAATTAAAGGAAAAGGAAGGACATTTGACGGGATCCTATTTCTTCCGTGGGAAAGTCACAGGCATTGACGGAGTGTGTGCATGTGATGAGCTGAATGTGTGTGATCTTGCAGGGCTATCATCAAGCAGCTGACAAAGTTTCACCAACACTTTCTATATACTGTCAATTGCTCAGTCGCTGTAAGGACGCGATTAAAAAGTGTGTTTTTGAAGGGGTAGGGGCTTAGATGACATAAAAAACTTAAATGTATCAATGAAATGAAAGCTTCCCTGTTGCTTTGCCTGGGTTGGTATCAATTCACTTATCTGTATAAACCTGATTTATAAGTGATGTTTCTTTCCTATATACCGTAGTTATCTTTGGAGGTTAGCCGGATATTAAAATTCCCATCCTACTGAACAGCCCTGTCAGGAATGGGAAAGGCGCCTCCTTCAGTCAGCATCTGTTCTCTGCAGTGGCACTAGCAATAAACACAACCTAACTAATCGCAATCGGGGGCCAATTAGACAACTTTTTAATCTTGTTCCAATCAGCACCAAGGACTGCTTACTGCTTAAAGTAATGTCTTTTTTTCTTTTTTGTTTTGCAAACTCCCAGAACTCTGTTACAGAAATCTTTTTTTTTTCTTTTCATTTTAGGTCATAACTCCTCATCTTTAAAACCTACAGTAAAAATGTCATTACTGGTTAGATGTTCGCATCATGTTCAAGGACACTACAACATGTTTCTCTTTATTACAGTGTTTCACTGGTTTATATGTAAATGCATACTTAACTGTACAGTCATGCCTTGTCAATGGAGCGTAGAGGTGGAAACATTTTATTTTGAAAAATGTTGTGGCACTATAAAAGATTAAATGTTAAGCAAGTCACTGCGTTCTTAACATGAACTGCTTTCCTGTGATCAGTCTGTTGGGCTTGGAGACTTTTCATCTTAGTTTTTGTAAAAGTTCCTACTTTTCATCATTGTATGACCACAGATGCTGCCCTGACTTCTTTTATTTTGGGCTTTTGTGATGCATTTTTTTCTTTTTCTCAGAGGACCAGTGCATCTGATTCAACGCTTTATCCATTCAGCTATTGTTGGTTCAAGAGAAACGGTTCAAGAGAAAGAACTTATTGAAAGAAAAAAAAATCAAGCAGTGGTGGTTTCTTTTGTTTTGTTGATTATATGTACTGAGTCAAATATGAGAATCAAGTTTGCAAATGTCCAACACCCATGAAGAAAATTATTGCCCAATAGTCTTTGATTTTTTAAAAATCTATTATAAAGACTGTTCCATATTTGATGTGTGAAAAAAATGACTTTTTTAAACACCAGCATTGGCCCTCCACACAGGTATCGCCAGCTTAGATTTGCTGTCACTTGCTTTAAATATTTTCTTTACAAGTTCCATGTATATGTTGGGCTCATGATACTGCCTCAGAAAATACTAAAATCATTTTCAAATCCAAAAAGTGTTGACTTTTGATTTTTATTTTTTTATGAATGATGAACGCCCTAAGCACATGGATATAGTTTTGGGAGGGAACGGGGGGGACATGTCCCCTGCACGTTTTTAAATGTCCGTTTTTGTCCCCTGCACCTTTTACTATCCAAAAACGATTCAATTCAATTTAGTTTATTTAAAGCGCCAATTCACAACACATGTCATTTCAAGGCACTTTATAGTTCAACAAATCATACAGTCAAATTGATTAAAAGTTTTCTAAGGAAAAAAGTCGATTGCATTGACTCGGATGCAATCCCTCATACTAAGCATGCTTGTAGTGACAGTGTGTGAGCGGCCATCTGCCGAGGCCGACTGGGGTTAAAGGAGAAAGAAGCAGAGATAGAAAACTGTAAAAGGCGGCCCCGTCCAGGAAACACACAGCCAGGCAGACGAGCTCTTAGCCAACTCCCATGTCAGAGGAGGAAGAGAGCACATCCAGCCTGTCACAGTCAGAGAAACAGGACTACACTGGTAAACAGGCCGATCTCCAACATCTATAAACAAGGGTGTTGATGGCAGCAGCACAACTGATAGTTCTCTCCAGGATGGAGTCACAGCCAAACAGGAACAGACGAGGCAAAGCAAAATGATTTTACACTACAATACAGAGACATTCGTCGAGCACTAGGACCAAGTGGAAAACTGCTGCTCAAGCTGAAGCCAGCTTCCCTGAGTTTAGACCGCCCACAAGCTCCTGATTGGCCGAAAGCTTTTCTTATGTCATGTGCACCGCTGTCACTCCTGAGAAGTTCAATATACAAACATCTGATGCGCCAGTTAATCGGATCTGTGATCCGGGTTTGTGATGGTCAAACACGCCGAAGTCAGAATCTTAGATCAATATTTCGTCCATGCCTAAGAACACGTTAGACAAGCAACCTGCAGGACACTGGTTTTGTTTCATTTCTTTGGTCTGGAATCAGAACAAGCCACAAAAAAAAACAACTAATAATTTATTTTCCAGTCTTGAGTTTAGTATGAAAAATGTCTGACTTGAGGAATATCATGGCTTGTTCTGTTGGTATAAAGAATATAAAATATGCTGCTTTATTTGTTAAGGGTGAATGAAAATTTTGTATTTATTTGTTATTTATTTGGAAAATATAGATGTAGTGCATGTTTTTCCTGTTGGTGTGTTTGATCAGTAGGCTGACCATCAACTGGTTTCCATGCCTATTATTATTTTCCGGCCATCCCATCCCTTACTTGCCAGCCCTGTGACAGTTTGCTGGAACCGCCTCTGTTTGTAGCCCGAATCTGATGCAGATTAAAGTGCCTTCATCTAGTGGCATCACTAAAGGCACCTTACGTCAATTTGCACTCCTCGCTCAAAAGTCTGCCCTGCATTTTTATTTTATTTTTGAGGAAATATTCCCATGACTGACTTACATTATATGTAATTTCTAATTATTTAAGTTAGTCATTAAAACTTTTAAATGGAATTTTTTTGCCCAGGTTACAGATTTAGTTAATCTGGTATTATGCCTTCTTGATCAGAAAACAATGAAACTGGAACACAGCTTTAATAAGTTTCAGCTACAACAGAAATCACGCTGAGTTTCATTTTCAGTTTCATTTCAGTAAAATAAGGAGTGGAACTTGAAACGATAGTCTCCTCATTTCATGAATGGATAGGAGTGTGAGAAAGCCTGGACTCCACCGTCTTAAAGAAACTTTAGCCAACGCTGAATTAAAAGGTAATTTCTTTTTTAATCACCAGTCAAGCCATGGGTAGAAAGAAATTGATTAATTTGTGCCTTCCATAGCAATGCGAGCTTTGCATTGGCATCCTGTGCTCTATGCATTTTCTCTCTTTGTTTCATTGCAGCCATTTGCTAAAATCAATTAGTCAATTTTATTTCTCATTAATGTACACTCAGCATCCCCATCTAGCTGGATAAAAACAGCACAAATGTAGAATTTGTTTGCATATTTATCAAAAAAGAAAAACTGTAATATCAAATGGTCATAAGTACTCAGACCCTTTGCTGTGACATATTTAAATCACCTGCAGTTCATTTCTTCTAATCCTCCTTGAGATGGTTCTGCTCTTTCATTGGAGTCCAGCTGTGTTTAATTAAACTGATTGGACTGGATTAGGAAAGGCACACAACTGTCCTTATGAGACCTTAAAGCTCACAGTGCATCTCAGAGCAAACCAGAATCATGAGGTCGAAGGAACTGCCCAAGGAGTTCAGAGAATTATGGCAAGGCACAGACCTGTGGATTTTTGCACTGTTTATTCTCCCACAATGTTTACATTTGATCACTGCTGCACTTTAAGAAAATGGAAATGTCATGAGAGCTTTACAAAACTCTACAAAATAAAAGCCGCTACATTATACACACTAATTTATTGCAACATAATGTCACAGCTTTATGACCAAAACTCAACCATTTTTTATTTGACTGTATTGGCCTTTGCACAGCACTGCAGAGCTCAAATTAAAGCACTCTCAATACCACCTTAATAAAGATCTATTAACATAACAGGGAAAAGACCCTGCTGGACTCTACAAAATAAAAGCCACTGTATTATACACAATAATTCATTGCAGCATACGGCTTATCGTTATGACCCATACTTAACCAGTTTCTTGAAGTTTCTTGAAATGTGCACTCAGCACACCTGAGTGCACATTTCTAAATAAAGCTTGCCCATTTCCTCTGTAATAAAGCATTGACTAATCTAATAAGAAGGAAAAGGATAGATGAAACAATTGTAAATGGATTCCATATAACTCCAGAGTCTGACCTCATGTTAAAGACACAGCCCTACTAGACCTTCAAAATTAAACACCTGTTACTCTACAAAATAAAAGCCTTAATAATACAGATCAATTTATTGCATCACCGAGCTCATTAAGATTCCAGTCATCAGTAGGTCCAGAAACACCAGTAAGTTGCCACCAGCTGTTGCCACGTCAGTCACCTCTACGAGAGGTGACGCTAGTTGCCACCAGGTGTTGTGACACCAGTCCCCACTAGGATTGGTGACGCTAGTGTCCAATTTGACATAACCATGGTTAACTCTTTGTACA
>NW_015150476.1:154154-155590 GCF_000732505.1 Cyprinodon variegatus | reverse complement strand
TCTATATATATATATATATATATATATATATATATATATATATATATATATATATACATATACATACATATATATACTTATATTTAGGGTATTGTAAACAAACACCCCATTGATCCTTAAGATCTGTTAGAATCAGATCATTATTTTATGGCTCACACCCCTCCCAAAAGTAATGACGAGTATGAGAATTTCAACCTTCTTGAACTCAAATTTCAAATCAAATTACAAATGATGGACTGTCCTAAAGATCATTCCACCCCCTGAATAGAGGGACATACAGTATTCTTTATATAACATAACAAAGTGAATAATATGGTTCAGTTCTTGCAGATTTTCTTAACACTTATTCAGGGTGTCTGACAAATATTGCAATTAGTCAGAAATATGAACAGGGTTTGGTTTCTCCAGTGGACTTTCACTAATTGGAACACATACCTTCAGTAAAAGGTGGAAGTTATTTAGTCATGTTGAATATTGAGATCATATTAGGAACTGAAATATTATCAGGTATTATTAGCTGTATCCTGATAAAACTTTTTCATTTCCGGTATTGAAGCTTTGAGTATTGGCCGATACCAATATTGACCTGATATGATATTGAGATAAACCATACATGTTTTATTATATATATACTTATTTTGGACTGTTGAATGCTAAAAAAAGGCTTGATGAAGTGCTATTACTAACAGAGAAAAATAGTCAACATCAATAGATATGATGACCCATGTCATATTAACCAATGGGTTACAGAAATCTTAAACAGAAGCAGTTTTTTCTATCAGAATGATAAAATCAGAAATTTGGACGCAGGCCAATATAATCTAATATTAGTTTTGGGGCTAATATCGGATCAAAGTTCGATATTAATATTGGTACAGCCCTAGTTATTATTTGCGTTTAAGAATAGAAGTTTACATTAATAATGATTATTAAACTAAGAGCTGTGCTTCCATCTAATTTGATTATTGGTACAATAAAGTTAAATGGTTCCATACTTTAGAAAATATTGGTACCAAAGGTAAAAAGAATCTTCATATTATTAGCTTCACACAAGTTTAATTTAAAATTTGGAAAATACAAGAAAATATTACTGATATTTATAATCTATTTTTACTATGTTTAAACTTTAGATCCTCTAACCTATAGGATGGCCAAGAAGGGTGTTGCTCGGTTTGATAACTTCGGTTTGAAAACTAAGGAATCGAGAAAACATCTGAAACAATATGAAGAAGACAAGATGCAGGATCTCCAGAGAGAGCTGAAAGAATATGATGAAGAGTCCGCCTGGAAGATGCAGGATCTCCAGGATGAGCTGAAAGTATATGATGAAGAGTGCGCCTGGAAGATGCAGGATCTCCAGGATGAGCTGAAAGTATATGATGAAGAGTGCGCCTGGAAGATGCAGGATCTCCAGGATGAGCTAAAAAAATATGATG
>NW_015150476.1:151925-153199 GCF_000732505.1 Cyprinodon variegatus | reverse complement strand
AGGCTGATGATGCCCATCCCCAGTTTTGGTGGTCTAGTTTGATCGATGCTTTTTCTGAAATGTCGGGTCTGTTTTTCAGAAAACTGCTTTGCCTTTTTTTTTTTTTTTTTGTATTAATGCTACTACTCTTTAAATCTGTGCAGCGCTGTTCTTACTCAACTTAAAACACAACAACTAATAGACTAATTTTTATTAAAAAGTTACTTTCTGCTGCAACAAAAAAGAGGTCATGAATCAAGATTGTGAATTTGTAAATGTATTGACTTATTTACATTATTTTTGACACATATGAGACAAACAGCTCGTTGATTTTTTTTTTTTATCTGATTAGTAATGTGTATTTTAAATCAGAAGTTACAAAGATGTAAAGGAGTCAAACCAAGTCAGAAATACATCAACTGTTTTTTTATATTTTATAAAATCACATAGCCATGGTGAGGAATGATGACACCGTGCACTGTATGCTGAAGTCCCACGAAAAACAGAAAGCACAACTGATGTTTTAGGCTACAAGATTGAAAGTATTAAAAATAAAAGACCAATACTGTTCTGTTTTGTGTTTAAGAAATAACTGTTAGTTAATAAACAGTTGATGAAAAGTTGCTGGCCTTAAGTGTATGTGTATGGGGCACGGTGCGGGTCTGTTGTCCCCGGGGTGTGTGTGTTTGTGTGTTGTTTATTTTATTCTTCCTTTTTTGTTGGGGGGTTTGATAAGCATCTCCCTGAAATTAGTTTTTGGAACTTGGGATGTCTGCCTTTAGGAATGTGGAAAAGGATTTTTTTTCTCTGCAGCTCCAGATTTTCCAGCGATCCAAAGCTCCTGGGTGTTTTTACCTCACATAAAAAGGTAACTTTTGGTTTTATTTGTCTCCATATTTCAGTGCCAGTGTTTTTTCATGCTGATGTTTTCCACAAACTGATTGATCTTTAAGTGGCAGTTTTTACTTAACTCTAAAAACTCACTATTAGACTTTTTAAATGCTTCAGACGCATGGACCTACCTAAATCTGTGCAACAATTAAAAATAAATCATTTCTTAGTGGTTTTTAACAGCTTGGTAATTCAACAACGGTTTTCTATGAAATCATGGTCCGTTTATTCACAGCATTCCTCCAGGTTGATTCTGGAACATAGATAACATTTTTAGACTATATTTCATTTTTATAACTGTCAGTTTACATTAAATAGAAATGCCATACATGACTTCATAAATATGTGAGGATCATAATAAATAAGTAAGTTTTTAACGGGATGTGAAGATGACCTCAAAGTTA
>NW_015150476.1:149192-150799 GCF_000732505.1 Cyprinodon variegatus | reverse complement strand
AGGCTACAAGATTGAAAGTATTAAAAATAAAAGACCAATACTGTTCTGTTTTGTGTTTAAGAAATAACTGTTAGTTAATAAACAGTTGATGAAAAGTTGCTGGCCTTAAGTGTGTGTGTATGGGGCACGGTGCTGGTCTGTTGTCCCCGGGGTGTGTGTGTGTGTGTGTTGTTTATTTAATTTTTCCTTTTTTGTTGAGGGGTTTGATAAGCATCTCCCTGAAATGAGTTTTTGGAACTTGGGATGTCTGCCTTTAGGAATGCGGAAAAGGATTTTTTTTCGCTGCAGCTCCAGATTTTCCAGCGATCCAAAGCTCCTGGGTGTTTTTACCTCACATAAAAAGGTAACTTTTGGTTTTATTTGTCTCCATGATGCTGTGCCAGTGTTTTTTCATGTTGATGTTTTCCGCAAATATGATTGATCTTTAAGTGGCAGTTTTTACTTTACTCTAAAAACTCACTATTAGACTTTTTAAATGCTTCCGACGCATGGACCTACCTAAATCTGTGCAACAATTAAAAATAAATAATTTCTAAGTGGTTTTAACAGCTTGGTAATTCAACAACGGTTTTCTATGAAATCATGGTCCGTTTATTCACAGCATTCCTCCAGGTTGATTCTTGAACATAAATAACATTTTTAGACTATATTTAATTTTTATAACTGTCAATTTACATTAAATAGAAATGCCATAAATGACTTCATAAATATGGGAGGATCATAATAAAGAAGTAAGTTTTTAACGGGATGTGAAAATGACCTCAAAGTTACGGAAGAGGATTAGGGCCACTGAAAAAAAAAAGAATAAAGTAAAAAAAAAAAAATCGGCATTAACGCCAGACTAAAGTGTGTACAGAATTATTAGGCAAGTTGTATTTTTGAGGATTATTTTAATTATTGGGCCACAATTGTGTTCTCAATCAACCCAAAAGACTCCTTAATATCAAAGTTTCATATTTTTGTAAGTTTGTGTTTTTTTGTTTTAGATTTGGCCATTTTATGAGGATGTCTGTGTGTGCAGGTATATATTACTGTGCAGAATTATTAGGCAACGTAATAAAAAACAAATATATATCCATCTCACTTGTTTATTTTCACCAGGTAAACCAATATAACAGCTCAAAATTCAGAAATAAACATTTACTACATTCGAAGAAACAAAAAACAAATCAGTGACCAATATAGCCACCTTTCTTCACCATGACACTCAAAAGGCCTCCATCCATAGATTCTGTCAGTATCTTGATCTGTTTGCGATCCACATTGTGTGCAGCAGCCACCACAGCCTCCCAGACACTGTTCAGAGAGGTGGACTGTTTTCCCTTCCTATAGATCTCACATTTCATGAAGGACCACAGGCTCTCAATGGGGTTCAGATCAGGTAAACAAGGGGGCCATGTCATTGTTTTTTCTCCTTTTAGACTTTTTCTGGTCAGCCACGCTGTGGTGTATTTTGATGCGTGTGACGGAGCATTGTCCTGCATGAATACCATGTTTTTCTTGAATGATGGCGACTTCTTCTTGTACTACTCTTTGAAGAAGGTGTCTTCCAGAAACTGGCATTAGGTCTGGGAGTTGATCTTGACTCCGTCATCAACCCGAAAAGC
>NW_015150476.1:146856-147473 GCF_000732505.1 Cyprinodon variegatus | reverse complement strand
ATTGTCAGACCCTATGCTGGTGCAGTGGATCCTGGGTTCCTGTGGCCAGAGTATGCAGGCAGTTCCTGGAGGATGAAGGAATTGATACCGTTGATTGGCCCCAACGCTCGCCTGATCTAAATATAAAAGAACACCTCTGGGACATTATGATTCGATGCATCCGACGATGCCAGGTTGCACCTCAGACTTTCCAGGAGCTCAGTGATGCCCTGGTCCGGATCTGGGAGGAGATACCCCAGGACGCCATCCGTCGTCTGATTAGGAGCATGCAAAATTGCATGCCATACAATTTTGATTTAAAATTTGTAAAATAGAAAAAAATATTACTGATTTTTCTAATCTATTTTTTACTATGTTTAAGCTTTTGATCCTCTAAGCTATAGGATGGCCAAGAAGGGTGTTGCTCGGCTTGATAACTTAGGTTTGGAAACTATGGAGTCGAAAAAACATCTGAAACAATATGAAGAAGACAAGATGCAGGATCTCCAGAGAGAGCTGAAAGAATATGATGAAGAGTGCGCCTGGAAGATGAAGGATCTCCAGAATGAGCTGAAAGAATATGATGAAGAGTGCGCCTGGAAGATGAAGGATCTCCAGAATGAGCTGAAAGAATATGA
>NW_015150476.1:142523-145638 GCF_000732505.1 Cyprinodon variegatus | reverse complement strand
TATTTAAAACACAACAACTAGCAGACTATTTTTTATTAAAAAGCTACTATCCTCTGCAACAAAAAAGAGGTCATGAATCCAGATTGTGAATTTGTAAATGTATTGACTCATTTACATTATTGTTGACACATGAGATAAACAGCTCTTTTATTTTGTATCTGATCATGTAATATGCTTTTTAAATCAGAAGTTACAAAGATCTGAAGGCATCCAACCAAGTCAGAAATATTTCAACAGTTTTTTTTTTATTTTATTAAATCACATAGAGAATTTAGAGAAGTTTATAAGGAACAAATTATCAGCAAAGTATTTTTATCCTCATTTAGCAAATAATAAAAAAAAGATTTCAAAGGAAGCATTGCTAATCATAGAACATAGCATCCATAGCTTCTTATGAAGATGTTGCATACTGTATAAGTCAATAAAGAGGCACTAATTTCCAAATGGGTTGAAGTTCCCAGTCTAACACAGTGGTGTGGAGAATCTATGCAAAAATTGAAAATGATAAACATATGGCAATGCTGGAATGTCACAAGATGCAATTCACCTGAGAGTGAGGAAAATGTCTGTGTTCCAGCAGGGCAGCAACCAAAATGCCATAACAAGAGCTTTTTAAAACGGCTTTGTCAAAGTTGACCTCAGTCACATTTTGGCTTACTGTTACAATATTGATAAAAATGAGACATGCTTGCTAAAAAGTTTTTGTTTTATAAAAGCCCTCAAATTTCACGTAGGCAATTATTCTTTGATACTAACAAATTGTAAATGCAGTTGAGAACTTGTGCTATGACTTGAAAAATTATCCCCCCCTGGTTTTACTGAATTTAGAGAGCGTCGGATGTGCAGCACTGTGTAAACAGAAAATTGCAAAGTTGCAAGTTGCAAAGTTAATTGTGGCAATTTTTTTTAATCAATAAAAGCAGATATTTCTCAGTTATGTGTCGGTTTGTGCTGATATTTGATCTGTATTAACAATACCCTTGTGGATGCTGTTTATGTGACAAAAAAAAACTTAACTTCAGGGGTTTGTTTGGGTTGTAGGCCTAAGTGAAATCTTTTACACTTAAGCTCTTTCCCCAAACAGTTGTACAACCTCAGAGATGCTGGCTCTAGAAAAAAAACAACACAATTTTAAAAGATCGGGTAAAGTTCAGAACAGGACAAATTAAAATTGGAAACAAACTATAACATGATGGAAATCAAATATTTTGAAACTATAGTCAATAACTATGCTTTTAAAGTGAAGGAAAATTTGTAAAAGAGTATACAACAATTATTTAAGAAAAAAAGGAGTGAAATGCAGTCATAATATGGTGGACTTTGGACTGTGAAATTGTGAAAACTGTTCCACCAAAATAACAACTGACGGGCCACAATTTTAGGAAACCATGCTTTAGATGAAACACCGCCACCTGGCCTTTAGGAAGAAAACTACAGGTAGGAAAAACATGATTGAGTTTTTCAGGAAAAAATAAATAAATATCGGTATTTTTTTAACATCTAATTTTAGAGTATATGTGAATGTTTTATAATTTTACATTTTATACTTTGGATAAATGGTATGTCCATCCTTTAAAATGGATTACTCCACTTCCCATTAGAGTCTGTGGGTGGGAGAAAGAAAGTTATTTTCCTTTAGGAATGCGGAAAAGGATTTTTTTCCCCCTGCAGCCCCGGATTTTCCAGCGATCCAAACCTCCTGGGTGTTTTTACCTCACATAAAAAGGTAACTTTTGGTTTTATTTGTCTCCTTGATGCCGGGCCAGTGTTTTTGCATGCTGATGTTTTCCGCTAACAACATGATTGATCTTTAAGTGGCAGTTTTTACTTTACTCTAAAAACTCACTATTGGATTTTTTTAAATGTTTCCGACGCATGGATCTACCCAAATCTGTGTAAAAGTTAAAAATAAATTATTTCTAAGTGGTTTTTAACAGCTTGGTAATCAGCGAAGGTTTTCTACGAAATCATGGTCCGTTAATTCACTGCATTCCTTCAGATTAATTCTGGAACATAGATAACATTTCAATTTACATGATCATAATAAAGAAGTACATTTTTAACGGGATGTGAAAATGACCTGAAAGTTATGGAAGAGGATTAGGGCCACTGGAAAAAAAAAAAAAGAAAGTTAAGTGATTTTTAAATATTATTTTTTCCCATATTATACGGAAAAAAGTCGGAATTCTGAGAAAAAAGTGAGAATTCTGAGATAAAAGTCAGAATTCTGAGGGGAACAAAAGTCTGAATTCTGAGATTAAAGTTGGAATTCTGAGAAAAAAGTCAGAATTCTGAGATTAAATTCATATTTCTGAGAAAAAAAGTCAGAATTCTGAGATTAAAGTCAGAATTCTGAGGGGGAAAAGGGCAGAATCCTAAGAAGATGACCATATTAAACTGAAATAATATTTAAAAAACTGTTAACTTGTTTTATTTTGCAGTGGCCCTAATCCTCTTCCGTAGAAAGTACACGGTGAAATCTTGCTGAAAATTCATAAAGTGTGGACACACAACAGGAAGAGAAAGAGGTTACAGTGTGTATAAACTTGCTACAGAATAAAGCCCTGCAGTAAGACTTGGATTGAAAAGCGGTTCTCATACCTTAGATAAAGTTTCCCAAGCATCACCATCTTCATAGGTTTCTAGAGGTAATGGTAGCGGAGGTGGTGCTGTTCATATTGTCATGACTTTTTTCCTGGCACAAATGCTCTTATGCAATTTACTTCAGTTGACTTACAGCAACAATTTAGACTCAAACATTGGTATTTATTTTATTTTATTTTTTCAAGAAAGTCATAGGTGTTTTATACATATGCTTGATAGCTAAACAACCAATTGGCTAAAAACGCTTCCAGGACTGTTCTCATCAAAAACATGGAAAGAAATAACTAAATAAATGAACAACAAAAATTTTTTTTTTTCTTATTTCTATATGACTTTTCAATTTTTTTTCAGAAATTCTTAAAAAGCCAGAGTTTAAACTTGGAAATTACCAGGTTTCATACAGTACCAGCTTTGTCTATAACCCAATATGGCCACCTTGCATTTTTATTGATAGATTGACTTAATTGATCTCACAGTGAAGAAATTTACTTTAGATCAGCAAAAATAGTCA
>NW_015150476.1:33653-142220 GCF_000732505.1 Cyprinodon variegatus | reverse complement strand
GTAAAAAGATGATGCTCCAAACCTGATTAGTTGCTCCTCTAACTTAAAAGTTTAAAGAGATATTTCTGAGCAATAAAAAGCCATTTTTATATAAGATAACCAGAGTTACAGGCAACAGAATATTATTCAAACAAAAAAAGGAAACAAAGAAAAACCAAAAACAAACAGGTTGTGTTCCTTTTTAAATAGCCAATAACTTTTCCAAGCCTCAGGATGACCACTGTCAGAGCAGACGAGGGCCTGATGATGATGCAGGAGCTCGATGATCGACTGAAGGAACAAATTGACAAACTGGAGCACATCCGTCTTGCTGCATCTGAAGTGAAGAACAATATGTCTGCGGTTAGTTCCTTTAAACCCTCATCTATAATCAAAATCTCAAACTAAATTTTAGTGATGCTAAACTCAAAATTTTTTTTTTTACTCTTCTAAAATAGACCCACAGTGATCTGAGCCAGTGTATCAGTGACCACCTGGAATGGCTAAATCACCTTTCAGATCGAGTTGAGACTCTTCACATGAACACAGCGGTTTTTATCCAGGTAGGAAACAGATTGGATTCACATTCTTTTTTATCAGTTTGAATGCTGTGGATTTATTCAGTCACACAGAACCACATAGAACCTAGTGTGTTTTACATTTTAATTTTTTACTTGACCCTCTAAATGTTTCCAGATGAATCCAAAGCCTCGTACATGGACGTCTAGACGTGGTTCCAGACAAAGCTTCCGTTTGGGACGCCTCCAGCAGCCAGACGATGCTCTGTCTGAATTTGGCTGGTCTCCAGTTCGTATGCGACGTAACAGCGATGCCACCTCTGAAATGTCATGTAACTGGTGAAAGGAGCAATTACATTTTACACCTAGCTATTTAGTCCAAATATTGCATTTGGAATTAGCTAATATTTTCAGGACAACTGTTTACTTGGAAAAGGGTTAATGGGTTCTTCGGTTAGAATACCTGAAGATCACCTACGTGTGGCTACCACAAGCACTTCCATCACCACTATCCTCAGCAGTATATGTCCCACTTAAAGCTCATCAGATTTCTGAAATTGATGTTGTATACATTCTGGTATGTCATAAAAAAATAAAAGGTTGTTTTTAAAATTTTGTTAAACTTCATTTGGAAAGCTGCTTATATTTACATAGCCTAAGAATGTTATGTGAGACTATGAGCTAAGCATTCCTCTGCTTTCTGATGTAACATGTCAACAAACCCCAGTATGGCAAGCTATTTGCTATAAAAACAGTTTAAAAAGCCAAATAAAGGGACAGTTGCAGAATCAATCCAACAGTAGTAGGTGGTGTTAAGCTTTGGGACTATATTAGGATTATATTATATGTTTCTCTGGAAAGAGACAGAAGAGGATAGGGTAAAAGGAGACTGCTGGTAAAATTTAAATAACTATCAAATAGAGAGCTAAATTAAATCTAAAAAAATATAATAATAACAGCACCAACATTAATTGGTGCTGATATCATATATTAAGGTCAAAATTAAGAGACAAGCAGCATTTAAAAAATCATGGCGTTAAAGAAGTGCAGAGACTCAGAATATGCTCACACACAAAAACAAGTTAAACATATGTCACTCAGTTGCTTTTCCTTATTTTTTATATTTTCTACTTTGTAGTAAAATAGTGGAAACATCACAAATATAAAGCAAAATTAAACTGAGCTGTGTAGAAACAAAATCATTTTAAGTCCTTCAACATTTTATGTAATTTTGAATCGAAACTGCCCTCCTGTTTTTTAATTATTTAATTTTTTTTAGAATTCAACTTTTTTGTCATTACACTGTCACAAGCACAAAGCAACAAAATTCGATCTCCGCATTTAAACCATCCCCTTGGGGAGCAGTGGGCTACTATTGTGCGGCACCCGGGGAGCAGTGTGGGGTTAAGGGTCTTTGCTCAGGGACCCAGAGTGGCAGTCCGTGGGAGTGGGGTTTGGACTCAGAACCTTTGGGAGCCAAGAGCGATGCCCTAACCACTAGGCCACCATTCTTCAAAATAGGAAGTTATACTAAAATAAAGACAAACAATTGATTCAAAATATGTGTCCAAACTTTTGACTAGTTTAATATGTACTTAAAATACAAACCAACAGACTCCTTTATTGTCTAGAACAGGGGTCTTCAATGTTTTCCAGGCCAAGGACCCCCAAACTGATGGCGAGATGGAGCAGGCCCCCCCTAATTATAAATATATTGTATGAAATTGGTCCTATAGTCACTCTATTACTTATTGAGTAATGAAACGAAAGTAATTTTGCCCTGGGATTATTAAAGTATTTCTGATTCCTGGTTAATGGGACAGGTGTTGTGAATGAAATGGTGCCCAGCTTGAAAGAGCTCCTGTGTGTCGCTGAATGTGTGCATTGATGACTGAAAGACATCTTCTGCCTCCATTTATCTGTTCACTACTGTGTGTTGAATTCATTTTAATGTGTATTTTAAGACATTTCAGTTTTGTGAAAAAAATAGCATGGGTGGAAATATAAAATAAAAAGTCTAATCAACAAAAATGTTTGCGACCCCCATGCAGTACTTCCGTGGCCCCTAGAACATTGATTCCCAAAGTTTGTAATATCATTACAACCATTGCTAATTGATTTTGTAGAAATGTGTCTTTACCCAACCAATGTTTTGGTACTATGTTATTAATCCAAAGCAGAAAAGTTTGGGAATGTTTCCAGTTTTCAAGAATAGAACAAACACATAAGTTATTTGAGACCATTCAGCTGAAAAAATACACGACACCGGTGTCTTATTATATGGTACAATGACTTGCCATATTGCTTCCTATCTCTAGCTGTAGAGGGCGCTGCTCGCCCCCCTCCGCTGTGAAGCTGTTAACCTCTGAGTTATAAATAAAGGTTTGGCAGAACGCGTGGGTGATATTTCTGGAAGGAGCTGACTCGCTGAAGTACCACTAGCAAAGCCCACAGTCTACCATTGCAAAGTAGCACTTCCACTCACACTGAGCGCATTTAAACTTTTTAAAAACTGATTGATAAACATTACGGGTAAAGAGTGAGCCTCTGAAAACATGGCGGAAAGTGACTGGGATACGGTGACTGTGCTGAGGAAGAAGGGCCCAACTGCTGCCCAGGCCAAGTCCAAGCAGGTGAGTATGGACGCCTGAAAACAAGTTTCTTTTTTATTTATTATTTAGTAGCCCCCTATCGTACATTTAAGTGACTGGTTCTGCTTTTGACGAAATAGAAGCTAGTTTTATTCTTGTTCCGATTTCTGAACAGGCAGTCTCTGTGTGCCTCGCGTGCTTCAGTTTAAAGACAACAGGAGCGATCGTTTGCTGGGGGTGCACATGGTGGCGAGACATTATTGCTGTTGTTTTTTTTATGGGAATGTTTATCATCTGGAGCTATTAACAGCTCATCAAACACAGATTAATCATTTAGCAGACGCTGGTATATGTGAAGTTGGCAAGTGAAACCATACATGGTGCTAACACTTTGTTTGTTTTACTTGTTGCAAACCTTTATGGTTGCGAATAGCATGTTAATAATATAAAAATATTCAAGTTAAGTTTATTATCAGCTGGATATGATTGTTATTTAGTGTCTTAAAATGACAATGGTTTAAAAATGTCAGCTTACAATTGCATATTTATAAATAAATATATGCAATTGTAAGTATATTTCCAGGATAGGGGGAAAACAACATATGGTTATTAGTTTATTTGAATTGGAAAGAATCTAAATGGTTGCATCCAACTATCTCCAAGTTACTCCTAAAATAAATACATAATAGCTTTAATTAAAAAGAAGTAATCCTGCATATCAAACAGAGGTGGTTGCAGCTTCATGCTCTGAAGGTTTTGTCTTTATTAAGGAAAGACAATCAGATTGTAAGATCTATGTAGCAGAATATAGTTCAGTAGTGGAAGGGGGAAAAAAATAAATGCAGCATAAAAAAAAAGTTGGCCAAAGTTTTATCTTTCAGGAAAACAACCCTAAAGATAAACCGAGAGCTGCAATGGGAAGGTTTAAATCAATGTTATAGTGGACCAGTAAAACCTCACAACAAATTCAATTGCAGCAATCTCTAAAAATAAATGTTCATAACCACTGAATGTTTTTGTTGGTTTGTATAATTTTTTAAAGATCTCTAATTATAGTCCTAAAGAAACCTTATTTTCCCATTGTTAGTAGTGGGTCAGTGCATGTGCAGAGAATTTAACTGAACACCAATATTAAAAAAAAGCAAATTTGTTTACCTGTTTGCTTCAGCAAGGAACATTGTTTTTGTTTTGACTAAATCCTGAGATCATTCTGACTGGGTCTAAATGTGAAACTGTGTTTAGGCAATATTACTGACTGTAATGCCATTTTGGTTGAGTCTATAAGCTAGGATAAGCAAAGCTGTTACTTATTAGCCGCATGCTTGGAAGTGACAAACAAAAGCAGATAGGGCTGACTGTAAACACAGCCATAATGTAACCTCACCCGCAATAAAACAGCAATTTGTTCAGAATCGCGCTCACCCCTACCGCCTGTTTTCCTCTCTAGGCAATCACTGCTGCCCAGAGACGAGGGGAGGATGTTGAGACAACCAAGAAATGTAAACATCTGCTTGCAAAGAAAAAATAAGAGACATTGCTTTATAACTACATAATAATGATTATCTACTAATTGCTTCAAACAACTTCTCTGGAAACAGGGTCTGCAGGGCAGAACAAGCAGCACCTTGTGACCAAAAATACGGCCAAGCTGGACAGAGAGACAGAGGAGCTCCATCATGAGAGGGTTCCTCTGGAGGTGGGCAAAGTCATTCAGCAAGGCAGACAGGAGAAGGGAATGACCCAGAAAGACCTCGCCACTGTGAGTAGATGCTTTCTGTGTACTGACTTTCTGCACCGACTTGAACACAGCCAGTAAATGCATTTTTATTATTTTGGGTACATTATTTTCCATTATGTGTTTTAACCTTTAGAAAATTAACGAGAAGCCTCAAGTGATTGCCGACTATGAAAGCGGGAAGGCAATACCCAACAACCAGGTCATGGGAAAAATTGAGAGAGTCATTGGTAAGTTTTACATAAAGTTAAACATGAGGAGACATGGTGTGTGATTAAAAACCTGCAGAGTTGTGGAAATTTAAACTCGATAAAACAAAACCAGAGTTTTAAATAAGTTTATAGAAACTTCTTCTGTTGCAGTCAAGATAAATGGTTTGTTTAATGATCTGGTGTCTGAACCTGCATACATAACAGCAGTGTTTCCATCAAACTGAAATGCGAAAAAGAAAATGCAAATTTGTTTCCAATTGGTTTAATGCGAATTAACCACGCACTGCGAAGCGTTTTGCCGTCTTATGTTGTCATCCACATTATGTTGTAACGCATGGCTGTAATAAACAGGAAGTAGAGGCTGCAATCTAGCACTGACAACAGATCAATAATCGAGGAAAGTTTTAATGTTATAAAGAATATGTTACTATAGAGAAAGATGTTTTTCCATTAACATGTTGGCTAACATGATGGTGCTTCCAGCCATGTTAACATGCATAATGGGAACGTCCAGGAACACGCTGACAGCGGGAACAGCTTATCAGTCATGTGAAATTAAAAGTGGGCTACGTCAGAGCTGATTGAAAGCGATGTTTTTCTGCATTAAATCTTTGCGAAAGCTGTAAACCACATTGAGCAAGCATGAAAACCTTTTGTGTGAATTTGATCTTGTTTTTCTTTTTGGTTTTCCATAAGCTTTTCTGATGTGATACTTCAAAATGCACATTAGAAAAAGCTGATGGAAAGGCCCAGTTATTTGCTGTTAAACCCTGAATCAAGCTGTATGAATAAACATTTTGGAAAGGTCTGCAGTCTTCTGGGCTGGCTAGAGACACTATGATCAGACATTTCCCGATGAAAAAAACCCCCAAAAAGTCTTTTGATTTTGTTTATCTTGTCTCGTCTTCATAACCTTTATTAGAATGATTTAATTTTAAAAAAGCTTTGAACAGGATATTCTTTCAGTAGATGCACATATGGACCGTAAATGGTTGGAATCTTCATATTTAAGTTTTCATGTAACACAAAAGTTTTATTTGTTTTCTAGGACGGAAGCTGCGTGGGAGAGATATTGGCCAACCCATGGAGGCTAAATCCAAGACAAAATGAAGACAAAGCCTCGAAATCAGCCCTCCCCTTCCCCCATGTACCCTTAACTTAAACCTGAATCCTTTGTCAACCTCCCCCACCTCCATTCCCCTTGTCCTCCATCCAATCCTCTCCCTTACCTGGGCTGATCTCACCTGTGTCCTGCCCGAGGACCTGGTGATCAACTGTACCACTTGCTGTGTACAAATGGGGTCATCTGCAACACTCGATAAACCAACATGATTGAATGCTTTTTTTTTTTTTTTTTTTTCTCAGTATCACAGATTTAAAGATCAGTGAATTTCTTTTCACCTTTTAGACTTTAGCATGACGCCGTTAAGTCATTCAGAAGGTGATTTTTCTTTTTTATGATCAAATAAATCTGACTAACTTTCAAATCTGAGCATGTTGTTAAACCACAAGTGCTTGATCGCATCTTTTTTTTTCACACTTTTAAGACAACTTGGTGGATGTTAATACCATGTTTAAGATGTTTTAATGCTGTTCTGTTTTGGTTTAAATAAAATAAAATTTAGCAGTTGAAGACAATGTTGTCAGAGGTGTAAGATTTCGGAGGAAATTATCGTTTTTATTTCTAAAATTCTTGTCCGGGAGGGGTTATTTACTGCATTGCAACCAGCCTCCAACCAGTCAGTTTAAAATGTTTATGATTACTGTTATCCAGCAGGTGGCAGAATAAGCTCAGAAATTTATTTTATATGATCACTAAAAGCATTTATATGAAACCTCATATGGAATGTTTTTGCCTCCAAAAAAGGTGGCATTGAAAGAAATCAAGTTAAAAAAAACTAAATATATAGTTAGAAAGAAATGTAGGTTATTTAAATCTTTATATTTTGGTATCTCTCCCAAATCCAGTTTTCATTACCAAGATGGAATTATTGTTCCATTTCAAGGACATGTACATAATGTAAAGACTGCTGGAGGGTGAATAATGGAGGGAGGTGACCATTTTTTTTTATTTTTTATGAGGTTTTGTAATTCTAATGTACATCAATTTTGAATGAGTTTTGCTACAGGAACAGCTATAATTACTTGGACTGCTTTAAAGGGGGGAAAAAAAATCTAGCTATGTGTGCAAACAGCAAAACTCATGTCTACGTCAGATGTAAGAAAAATAATTTTGAAATGAATACAAACGAGCTTTACATTTAAAGTAAACAGAAAATGATAGAAAAAACAAAGTGATTTTATTAAGAAGGGGACACAAAAAAAATGATAAAAAAATTTTTCCCATTATTTTTATTCCATAAGCTGTCTGTATAACAATCAGTGTAAAATGCTATGAATTGGTATCTTCCTGCCAACAGATAAATTCTATATTGTTGCGCTTACATTTTTCAGGACCAAAACATCTCACCATTAGACAAATAATTTGGGTGAAAACGGTACTGGTTTAAATGAACACTTTCTGAACTCACTGGTCATACCACCTTTGGTGGGAATGAAGGTCATCTAAGCCTCTGTGGTTTTGGAAATGAAGCTGTGGAGGAATATTAGGATTTGTAAATTAAAAAAAAAAAAAAAAAATCACCCTTGAAGTTTTTTAAGCAGAGGGTGTTTTTTTTTTTTTTTATAAAGTCACAGCAGCATCTCATCAGTATTAAGTGTAGGCTTTTACTAGGCCTCTTTTAAACCTGTATTGTTTTATAAGCTTTTATTAGTTGTTTCACTGGTTCATTTTGGATGTTGCATCACCTTAATTAAGCTCAGGCTATTTCAGGACATCACACCTCCAAGGAGTATCATTTCAGGCTGCTAGTTTATGCCGCAAGTAACAGAATCCATAACTTCACCATTTTCTCTTCCACAAAATATTTATCCAGTATTCTCATTTGGCTGTTTTAGTAGACGTAAGATTTTTTATTTTTTTTTTATCTGGTTACAGTTTGGAACTAAAGTGCAGATTCTTGCCCTTGTCTGCTAATGTCAAATGATCAAAACTATTTGCAGACTTCATTTAGAGGTCAATGACTGCTTCTCATAAATTTCAAATTACTTCTGTTGAAAAATAATCTGTGAGAAAGGACATAAATCTATATATTCACAGCAGTGTGCTGATACTTTTCATATTTTTGTGGGTTTGAGGGGTCTTTCTGGAAAATGCATCAGGCTTTAATAGGATCTTAGCCATACAAAGTCTTAAGAAAGCATTTATACACCTAAAACGTTCATTTTGACACAGTGCAACAGTAATGTTTATGTATTTTGTTATAGTGTTAGACCAATGCAATGCATTGCAAAATTGGAAGATGAAAGGAAACAGATGCTGAATTATCCAGAAAGGAAAAAAGAGGGGCGTAGCATTAGCATTAGCATCAGCACCTCCATTCAATACTTTGCAGATACAGTATAGAGACCAACTGTTTTGCCCAGCCTCATTTTCACAATTTTGAAAGCTCAGCAAGATTGACTCCTGAACATCTAACAGATTCTCCATTAGATTTCAACTGCACTCTTAAATATTTTGCAGCTTTTGAATGGTTTCCTTCCAGGGTTGCTCTGTATGTAGCTTTATAATAGGTATGTCCAAATTCGGTCCTTTGGGGCCGCTTTCCTACAGGTTTTCAATGTGTTTCGGAATCAGCACAACTGAAATCTGAATATTGCAGGTAAGCAAAAGCCTGTTAATCGGCTTTCAATGGAAATCAACTGTGCCGAAGCAGGAAAGCTCTAAACTAGGGGTGTCAAACTGGTTCCAGAGAGGGCCTTGTGGCTGCAGGTTTGCTTGGTTGGAAAAAAACCTGCAGCCACATGGCCCTTTCTGGAACCAGTTTGACACCTGTGCTCTAAACCCTGCAGGACAGCTGACCGACTATGGACATGCCTGCTTTATAATACTTCTCATTAATGGTAATTATTTGTCTCCACCCTAAAGAATCCCGACAGACTGATGCTACCTCCACGTTTGGTTATCATTTTAAAATCCACAGTTTTTTCTTTTCTACGTTTGCTACATCACATACACCCCCAAGGGCTGTGGTTCAAGCGACTGTTCTGTTGGAAGATCCCAGGTCTTTGCGATAAAGCTAGATGTGTCAATGCATGAAGAAAATTGAGAAATTTGAGGAAAAGGATAATCTGCATTCTCAAAAACATGTTTGGCTTTAGAAGCAGAGTGGAAAATTCTTTTAGCAACTTCTCAAGACCAGTATGAAATGGTAACAATATGACTAAATCTGCACTGAACAAAAATCCCTGGTGTGAATAAAGAGATGTTTATTAGCAAATTAATATGAGCTAATGAAAGTATTCCTTATAAATAATGGAAAGATTAATGTTTCACAAGTGACAAAATACGCTATATGCATTTTCCATATTTTAGTTTAAAGGCTGCATTAAAGCACTTTTTGACTTTTTTTGTATTGTTCTCTAGAGATACCCTGCCTTCCTCCCACAGTCCATAAACATGACTGGTTAATCGGTCTCTAAATTGTCCTTCATTAGTGTATTTGTTGTATATCTGGGCGTCTCTGTGTTTCCCTGCGATTTACTTGTATCCTGTCGAAGGTGTATCTTGCCTCTCCCCCAATGACAGTTGTAGATGGACATCAGCCCCACTCTGACCCTGCATGGTGAAGCAGGTATACATTAGATGGATAGATATTTTATGATTGCATTTTCCACGTATATCTATTGAAACTTTCTAGAACCAAATGATAGTGTTCCTCAGCAGCATAGTGAGCACTCCGTGCCATTTTTGATGCTTAAATACAATTGTTCTTTCCTTTTGGTATTTGACCTCCTGACCAGTGTTCAGCAGACAAAGAAACATGCTTGCTGTTGTTACAAAAGGGGTGGTGGTGGGGGGGTTAGTAGGATTGTTGCTCAACAGGCTTCTTCAACCTTGGTGGAAGTGTGTGTGTCTGTGTCTGTCTGAGGGAGAGGGAGACAAGAGACCGGCAGCGTTTCTGGAAATGCCACTCCATTGGTCAAAACACCATAGCAACATGGTTCCACCTATAACGGGGGAGCAGCCGCTGGTTTGAAGGAGTGATGTGAAGCAAAAAGCTGATGGGTGGGGTGAGGGGGAGTCAGTGAACTCCGTTAGGGCCTGCGGCTCCAGACTCCAATTGAGATTCCTCAACACGACCAACCTGTTGATGTGGGGTGGGGGTGGAGGGTAAAGCATGTGTCTCTTTTTAAAACAGCACATATATTTCCATTGTGGAAGTGCAGCTGCTTTATTTTGTTTATATACATTTCCCTTAAAACCTCGGCTCAGTGTAACTTTTGGTAAAATGCAGGCAAGTTTAAGTGAACCAGCACCCTTTGGAGACCAGAAGTTTCCTTGCATTATGCTTTTAGTTTCCTTGAAACCTTAAATTACAGTTTCTTATTACACTATTTTCATTACATTCCTTTTTACAGTAATTTAAAGTAATGCAAATTATACTGTGCTGCTATAAAAAGTAATATTTCCCGTAGCACACTTAAATCCTTAAAAAATTTCCTGTCGAATCTAATTTTAGAAGAAAAAGGTTTCCCGTACAGTTCTGCTGGACCTATGTAAAAAATGAACTGCACTTTTATTTAATTGTGAATTAGGTGTGATTGAAAACACATTTTTGATTATCATCTTTGACTAGGTGAGTTCATTAAAACAGAACCTGTTTGAAAACATTAAAAATGGACCCATTAAAGGAATGCAAAACCAGAGGGGAAGCAAAACCCCTATAAACACCTATAAATACCAATCCAACCCTCCAGACTGAAGGAAGAAGACATTTCTGGTCTGACTCAGGACTACAAATACAAAGGTTAAAATTGTGTTCTCATGGCCATGGTTTTGGAGTTTCTGCAGCTTGTTCTCCACACGTGATCTAAAATGACTTTTATGTCCAGTTGATTCTGACAGGTATTTGTAAACAGATCCTACAGTGGTAGGAAAAAAACTACCCAAGAATTTGCCACCTGAATCTTTGAGAAGTATTTCATATCTTGGCCAGAAAGGTAATTCCTGTTCTTGGAACTTTGGGTAGGAGAATAGATTTCTTTGTTCTTACTGAGTATACTATATGAACCTTTAGTCTAAAAATAGTCCAAACAGCATTTATTCAAATTTTTTGGACTCCTGCTAACCATAGTCACAATTATCATTACCATGTTTTCTTCAAATGAAAAAAAAAATAGCATTGATGAACCTTTTCAAAAAACTGCAAAAGCCCGGGAAAATCTCTAAAGCAATGCAGATTAACCAAATTTTGTCAAGTTCATGATTGTCGAGTTCATGTTTGAACAAAAACGATAAACACGGGTGGAATAAAATATCTCTAAAAGAAACCCCCCATGATGACCAAAAACATTTAATGTTTGTTAAAAAAAATAAATAAAAAACTTTGTGAACCCAATACTTCTGGGCTATTATAAAAATTATTAAAGTGGTGGTAGTAAGATGGTTGAAGGCTGATTTTCTTTAGGACTTGAACAACTTCCTTTAATTGGTGGAACCCTAAATTCTCCTCACTTCCAGAAAATCCTGGAGGAGGATGACAGTCTATCCATTTTTGATCTTATGGATATGCACACTTAATATTATTATTATTATTATGCAAGGTTAATACTAAGAAAAAAAAAAAGAAAAAGGCTATGGAGTGATTTAGAGATCTCCACTCATTGCGTTCATGTGGCATACCGGTAACCCATTCATTATTAAAAACTAGAGATACATGATTTGTGCAGTCTGTAGCACTGATGCTTTGCAACAGGAATGTTGCTGAGATAGATTACCAGTCTAAGGTCTTTCTGCAAAGAGTTTGTATGTTTTCCCTGTGCATGTGGGGGTTCTGTTTTTGGGTGCCCTGTCTTCCACCCATAGTCCAAAATCCCGACTGTTAGGTCGATTGGCATCTCTTTTACCCTTACATACAAATGCCCAACCTTTTACCCATAGCCTGCTGAAGATAAGACACCAACCTACTGTACACCAGTGATGGAAGAAGATGGATGAATGTTCAAATTCAAATAACTATGCAGAAAAAAACCTTGTGATGTAAAAGACCCATTGGCACATTTTACAGTCGTCACTGCAAAGGGTGGTGGAAGCACTTATATTGAAAAAAATGAAAGTTGATCATCTGTTTACATGAACAACATTCTAATATTGTAGAACACCACAGTCCTTCTTCATGATGAGACTATTAGATAGGAAGAGTTGTTGGAATACATTTTTGCATATTTCAATAAATCCTCTCACTGATCTCTTTCTAATCAAATTATAACTGTATGCCCTTCTATAGGATGAGAACTAAAAATGTGCACATTATTTAGCTCCAAAAAAAAGTACAATTAAACATTTAAACATCAGATTTCATCTATATATATTTTTTTAAACTATATTTTGCTCTGTCTCTTCTTCCTAAATAAATTATAATTAATACCTTATTATGCAACTGAATACATTTTTCATGGTGTTATTCTAGCAACATCTGGCAGGACATGACTCATTGATAGATGGTTATTTTGTTGGCCAACATTTTAAGCAATATCCTTGACAGGGAGCTTAATCCATCTTAATTAGTGCCACATAGCGGTTATCACATAGTAGAGATACTCCAAATGTAGGCATGTTAGGGGAAGTTTTAGACTGTTACTCTTCCAACTTCCTGTAACATCCAGCTCTGTTGCACTGCTAACACTCAGCTGTACATTAAAAACAATATGTGGAAGTTTAGGTTTTATTTTGTTCTTTGGCTACTTTGAGTCCAACAGCTAAACTCCACTTTTGAAAATAGTTCTTTGCCACAACTTTTAGAAAAATACTGTCCAGGTGGGATACTGTCATTTTAGTTAGCAGCTCAGGGTGGAGCTGCAATATGACTCATCCCGCACTTCTGACATTTTTCAACATGTTCTCCATAAAAACACACAAAAAACACACATAAAAAAAGACGCAATATTAACTGTGAGAAAATATATGCACAGTTTATTGAGCGACACAAGTAGGAGAGAAGCAAAAATCAAATAAATTTTGCACTCAAAATCCCAAATCCCTTATGGATTAGTTCAAAGGATGTTTTCTCAGAAAAAGAAATAAATCTGAATTTGTCATGGTCATAAACCTGCATGCAGTACATATACCACACAGTTTATTTTGCATTTGTGTTGGGGTAAAAAAAAGGAAAACTTAAATCACAGAAGAAAAAATATGCATATATAAAAGACAGTGAACAAAGACAAATTTCCAGTGACTTCAAAAAGAAAACAAAATTCATTATAAATAATAACTGTAGCTCATATTCATGGCTTTCTAAGACCTGCTTGGGCTCACATTTGCTTTTGAAAATCATTTACAAATATCTGTACAAAGTTGTTACCGGAACATTCTGTGAAAGGCCAGTTTCACAAGGCAGAAATTATCAGAAAGATATTTACATTTTGTTTCAAATCACTGTAACATGCAAAGAATGAAAGGCACTGGAACAAATGTAAGAATGTTCAAAGGTGACGAAAGTCATCAGAGCCTGGGAAAAGTTGACAATCAGTATATTGGCAGGGGTTTGTTGATCATTGTGGCAAGTTAATCACACCAGAAAGGACTTTCTCTGCAGTAGGTTGTTTTCACAGTCTAGCACTAAGTGCTTACGACTTAGAACATGGAAGAGAAGGTGCCAGAGGTCCAACTGAGAATTGTCAAGTCCTATTTTGAGAAGAAATTAGATGTAAATGTAGAAAAGTTATGGGCGGACAACAAAGTCGGGTTATAAGTCACGCTTTCACAGTGCATAAACTGTCTCCACATCTATTTAATAAATACAAAGAGTATCAAATAAGAAGCTTTGGTAACCGCATTTTGTTATTATAACCACTCTTTCTAATAGAGATGCACAGAGACATTGGCTGATGACTGACGATTAACAGCTTGATCGGCCCAGACCTGAACCAGACCAAGAGCTACACTGTTGATGTCAACACTGGGGATTGACGGCCCCACTGGTTAGGCTATAGAGCTCCCACAGACTGCCACTCTGGCTCTAACCCCTGATTGCTCCCCGGCCGCCCCACGATGGCAGCCTACTGCTCCCCAAGGGGATGGGTTAAATGCAAAGTGATATTAACACTCTTCAGGTTGGAAGAAGTTACATTGGGAGTAAGTCTTAGATTAGAGAGCTAATAACAGGAAGGCTAATTCAGGTACCAAAAAGTTGTTTTATCCATCTGTCTGCTGTAGGAAACAGTCTGTAAATGTTGGCAGACTGTTTGACATCTCAAAATTCAGTCCAGGATCTTCACTTTAAACAAGTAACCATGGAAACTGCTGTCTGTTACACTAGCCATAAAAATGTACCATCTTGTCTCTTTTTTATAACCCACACACACTTTTTTTCTTCTCCTCAATATAAAGAATTAACCTCTCAAGATGGGATCCATTTTTTTATTGCTGTTCACTTTTAGCAGAACAAAGCCATAAAAATAAAACCAACTTGGAAATTGGTGCATCTCTTACTTCCTCAGGGTCCTTTTTTTCAGACCCTAATGAGACCATCGTTGGTGGATGTTGGTGATTTATGGCTTTCATGCACGCAGCAGTAACATTAGCAGGTTCACAGTTCTGTCCGTAGTGTCTGGACATTAATGTTCTCATTCACACGTTTACAAGTTCACACATGATTTCAGCTCCGGTCACACATGTGAGCTGTCACTTCAGGGAGTAGAGCAGTTCAGCCGTATGGCAGAGAGACAGAGGGTGAGCCGTGGAAAAGTACTGACAGCACAGCCAGTCCTCCAGCTCTGCGTTTCTCTCTGGCTCCAGCGAGCGCTCGGCGAACTTCATCATCAGCAGGGCCCTTTTAACGTCCAGCCAGTTGAGGAGGCCCTCGTTTCGGGACCCATCAACGAAGATCCCGCCTCGCCTGTGCCGTTCCCACTGCTGTTCCATCAGGTCTCTCCTGGGGCCCCAGAGCAGGCTCTGAAGTATCCGTTTAGCCTCCTGGATGTGGATGCGTTTGATGGGGTCTGGTTGTAAGAGGAGCTGTGCTAGCCTCTGAAGGCCTGAGGAGTAAATGGAGACAGGGGGCACAGGAGGCAAGTCCTCACAGCGGTAGTCCTGTTCTCTCAGCGCTGGACTCACCTCAAACGGGTTGGGCTGGTGAAGAAGCTCATAGATCAAAATTCCAGCCTGAAACTCATCAAATTTACGATACTGAGCGGCAGAGACGATCTCGGGGGCCAATCTGGCATGGTCACGCTTAATGCGAGGGTCCCCATTCGTTGAAGCCGCATCCTCTGATGATCGACGTTTGGCTTTTGCGAAGTTGCTGATGAGGAGACGCGGAAGGTGGCGTTGAACATCTCCTGCAGGTGCCGCATTGGAGGAACCGCTGTCAGCACCGCTCTGACCAAGGAGGGAGGCCCTGTTCTGACGAGGGACTAAAAGCAGGTTTTCTAAACAAAGATCACGGTGTGTGACCCCATGCTCCTTCAGGTGTTCCAGGCCATTGCATAGTTGCAAGAGCAGGAAGCAAACACGGCGCTCATAGACTTCAGGCTGAGTTTTATGAAACATCTCCCACTCCCGTACAAAGTCAGCAGCAGTCTGATGGGGGATCTCAGGAGTGATGACCACCACTCTCTCTTGCTCCGCCTGCTGAGCCTGAGCAGATGCTGCACACTGTGGTGATACAGGAGTCGGCGCAGCTCGCAGAGACACCTCATCCGAGGGAAGCATGCTCTGAGGAACACATGCCAGGAAGTGACCACAATCCTGCTGAATGTTAAAATGAGTAGGGATGATCTGCTGCACAGTCAGACCGTAGAGATGACCCTGTTTGCTCTCAATGGATGAACTCTTACAGATCTGTAGAATAAAATGAAAACAAGACAAGAGTAAGAGAAGACAAATAAAACACCATATGCACAAAAGGTGAATATATCATCATCATTATCATCACAGGGCATCTTTAAAAATACAGATCAGTTGGACCCAGAGGCTAGAACCAACGCCATGGTGAACGTAACCTTCTTAAAACAAGACCAGTCATAAAAACATCTGAGTAGTTCACATTAACGGTATACTGATAACCAATGTTGGCACTGGGCTGTGATTTACACAGCTGTTCCTGTCTGAATGGAACACAGTTGGTACGGATAACAACCATTTAGAGCATTTCTGGTCACAACAATTTAGTAAAAATAGAAAAGTTTGTGTTAAACATTAAAATATATGTTTTAGTTAATAAGATTTTATTGTTTTGTTTTTGCAGCATCTCACTTTCAAAAGCTAATCAAAAAGCTATTTTCTTTGCCCCTTGGTGGTGCACTGCCTTCAACCTCCACTTGCACATGTATATCATCCTTCATTTCTTTATGAATGAAAACAGATTGTATTGGGATGTCAAAGGTTCAGGAAATTCTGTACAGCAGGTTGGGGTAACAGTTTAAAGCTTTTTCAAAAACAGTTGATGTTTCTAAAGGTTGGGGTTGTTTTTCTTATTTGGTTCTAGTTGTTTTATGGAGGAAGATCATTGGCGGTGCAACACCTCCTTCCTCCACTTTCTTTACACACAATAATTGGTTCCTTTGTAAATAATCCAACATTATGGCGATCGTAATGCATAAATGAAAATGTTTTTCAGACTGGAGTCCGCTGAGATATTTGTTCCCACAGACTAGCCTCAGATTTAAAGTAAGCTGCAAACATTTTTTAATTAAACCTCCAGAAATCCTGGACCATCCTAATAAAATCCTGACAGACTTTCTAAATCAGAAAAACCCAACACAACCAAACACCCATCTCATAAAATGTTAACAATGTTTTTATTGTGGCTATGGTCTCATCCTTAATCTAACAAAACAAAACAAAAACAACCAAATCTAAACAATCAGCATTTCTAAAACCTAAAAAGATTTTGCCAACACAGTCATCCTGTTAAAAAAACCCAAACTGACTGCGTGTCTGTTTATGATCCCCACTTCTGAAGGATGCCCTTGTGCTGCGCTGTGCATCAGTGTGAGGGTTGGCCCTGACAACGGTGGTTTGTCTGTCTGTAAAGCCTTCCTGGAATGTAAAAATTAATTGTGGCTGGAGACATTAAGCAATACTCTGGGTGGATAGCCGGTGGTGTGACACATACAACACAAAGAGCTGCCGCTTTGTTCAGCAACACCAACTGGAGCACAAAGATCAGCCAGACAGAATCCACACCCTGCTGGCTGCTTGTTTACTCTATCTGTTCTGAAGGTTTGCACTGCTTTGGGACCATCCCACCTGTAGACCAACAATAATGGAACCGCATGGTTTTCATTCCCACAACTTTTCTTTCAACTTTCAAGTTCTTTTATGCATTCACACCCAACAGATATTTAAGCCCTTAACAACAATAGTGAAAAGGCTTCACAGCAACAGCTCAGGAGTGTTTCATATAATGACTCCTTTATTATTCTCCATCTTAACTTTATGTAAACCTGTCATGTCATGAGAATAACTGGTCACTAAAACAGACAGATGTATCCTCATTCCTTATCAAATTTCAGTCGTTACTAAGGACCACCACTGTAGTTAAAACTTATAGCATGTTATCACTCAAAGATGAAAGTATTTAATTGGTAGTTAAGGCTGTTCTTTGTTAAAATTTTTTATTTTTTATTAGCTGAACTCATGGTTGTGATGAGGTTTTACCAGTGAATTTGATTTATTTGCCACAAAACAGGGGTATTATATTATTTTAACAGCTTTCTTTGATGGATAAACCCCCCATGCTGTCTGGAAGTCTATATTGTTGAGAATGCAGCCTGTTCACAGAGTGACGCATTGTAGGACGAGGGCTCAGGAGCAAAACCGTTTGATTGCACAGCTTTGAGTTGACTAGCGTAAAATTAACTACAACACAGCTTATAGTAACATAACTAATCATTTATGGCCAAACACATATAGAAGTTAAACCCAAAAGTCAAATGCTGCAGTTGTGCTTCTGAACATCGGAGTCTAGCAGGGATGTGCTATCAGCAATGACTGCTAACAACTGTTGGTGAGGTTAGCATGCCTTTTGTTCCAGTCATACTTCAGGGTTGGAAGTAATCCTTTTAATCGGGCGTTGAAAAGTTGACAACCACTGGGTTAAGTTATGGGTTTACTGGAGCTTGTGAATGTGCCCAAAGAGCTCTGAGGCTTTTATTGTGAAACAACCAGAGGAACTTAATCCTGAGGTGCTGAGACAGTGAGAAGTTTCATCAAGACTTCAAAGAAAGTTGACAAGAAAAACTTCTTTGATATAAAAAGAGAAAAGATAAGAGATAAAAAGATATAAGAAATGAAAATACTGAGATCTCTTTACTGAATTAAATCTTTCTTGAGTTGCATCCTTAATTGTCCAGCAGCTATTCATCAAGTCATCAGTTGAATCAATAGTATTTTACCTTTACAGCGTAGGAGTTTCTGGGGTCCAAGGCACAGGCAGCAGAGTAGTAAACAGCATCTCCTGCATTGCAGCTCGGCTTGTTAGAAGTAAGTCTGAACAATGACCAGTTGCTCTCGTCAAACCTGAGTGGATTCTTCTGGGAGCGAGTAAAGTGATCCTCACATTTAAGGGCCAAGCGTCGCAGCGACTCTGCATACAGGCCACCCAGTTTAGAGTACACCCCCTCCCTGCTGTCGATATTACTCAGGAGATTCTGGAGCTGCAAGCTGGAACCGAGGTTCGGTGCTGAGCCTGCCTCTGCGGCCGAGAAGGGGGCGCTAAGCTGGGGCGAGGACAAGCAGGTGATGCTGGTCCGGCAGTGCACTCCTAAGCGTCCCTGAGCCTTTTGCTGCTCATCCAGGGTTCTGGACTTTGAGGGCCGAGCCAGAGGGAGGTGACAGCGGTCCAGGGACTCGTTTGAAGAGAAAACGGGCCGGGCGTCAACCGGGCTTGATGGCAGGCTGGTACGGGAGCTGGCATCAGCAGAGCGGCATACGTTGCTCTCAGAGCCGGCAAACGGGAGGCGTGGGTAAGCCCTGACAAAGGGTTTGCCATTGGCGCTATCTGGAGCAGACACGGTGCGGTTGACCATTTTCTTCTCCGGAAGAGGAGGTGGCTGGTGATTCAAGCTGCTGAAAGACGAAGAGTGTGGTGAACCAGGAGCTGATGCAACAGAGGTTCTGGGAAACGGTGAAGAACAAGACATCCGTGCAGAATCCCGAGACCCTAAGTAGAAAAAAAGAAAAAAAAAATATGCATCAGTGGCTTTTATTATATCAGTAAGATTCAGTTTTTTCTCCCAAAAGAAATATTCAAAAAAGGCTTTTAGTGATGAGAAAAAAGTTGCATGTTCTTTCGTATAACCAAGAACAGCGTGTCAGCATAGTAAACAAACAAATTCAGTTTTATTCTTATTTCTGAGAGTCCAACTGTGACTGATTCATATTTCTTACTGTTAAGCTCAATTGTCAATGACACCCCCTCTCTAACTGCTCAGCTACGTATAAACACATACCTCATTTCCTCAAAAGAGCTGGAACTTTCCACAATCTCTGCTTCAAGCCAACACTCAAAAACATCTTCCACCCGATTATAATCCACTCATTTCAATTAAAGACTCTGCATTACCCTAAAGGAGGCAGACAGCAAGGTAATTGTGCTGTGCAGTCTTCAATAACTGCTTTCACAGTGACGAGAGAAGCATAAAGACAGAAAAAAAGAAGTACTCTGATGAAGCCAAGCCCTTTTTTCCCTCGTTATCAGAGTCCATAATTATCTCTTTAAACAGCTTTCCACAGGAAGTTGTGGCAATTACAAGCGTCTGAGAGCCACCGAGGTTTAGGGCTGATACGCCAAGGACAAATGCCACTCAATAGGAGCCACGTTGCAGGTTGCAAGACTTTAGAAATCTTAAACACGCCCAGTCATAACACAAAGAAGGAGGGTAAACGATAAGTGGGTAAATATAACCTTGCAGCGCTCCATTTGCCCTTTCAGCTAGTTGAATGTGAGGAAGTATTGGTGATACTAATGCTAATAAACTTGAGACAAGGCTCTAGATTCCTTGTGCATGTCCCTGTTGGAGTAAATCCTCTCAAATGGACTTGATTTGTTGTGACTGACTTACCAGTATCAGCTGTCAGGTTGTCAGTGGATGCAGCTGGCAGACTAATGTTGCCCAGGCTCCGCACAGAAGAGACAGAGCTCTCGCTGGGCCCACGCTGGCTGCTGCTATTCAGCTCCATGGTACTGCCACTCATCTTACCACTCACCCTGTAAAAGATAAACAAGCAGATTAAAGTAGTGCATGAGAACTACCGTCTGACTGGTTGGTTAAGTGAAACCATCAGCCAGACCAACCCCGGCATCTGATCTTTTACTGTAGATATAGTAACGTTTATTTAAAAATGGAACTGATTCACTTCCTCTCAACTGAAAAAAATCTGTGTTATGGTACTAAAATCTAGAAAGAGGACATTTGCTTTTACTTTACATGGTCACAATTTCCTCTTTCTCACAGGGAGGCATTGTTCCTAGCTGAATTACTGCATGAGTTAAAAGCTTCAAGAAAAAAAGGCATTTTGACTATTCAAATTTAAATGATAATTTAAAACATTAACTTGTTCCTTGTTATAATTGAGGGAAAAGCTTTTGATTTCTCATATTCAACTTCCTGACTGACATGATGGCCTCTCATAATGCCAAGGAAAATACTACATGAGCAGAGTTTTAATCTAGAAAGTGACCAATTATGGAAGAGAGAAAGCCATTTATTTGTTTCATTATGCATGCATTATGGGGTGCAGCTAGACTCCTTCCTCATCTTTATCATCATCATTCCTCTCTTCCATTTCAAAATGACTCCTCCACCGCTTTGGTTCCAACATAAATCAGGAGAACAAATAAAAGAGGAGGAGAGGAGTAGTGGAGGAGACAAAGGGTGAGGTATACTCTCTGTGGCCGGTGTGCCAAAGGATCCACTACGTTTTGCAGACAAAAGAGGTGTGATGAAAGGCAGAGGAAGTGCTGAGGCATGGGACAAATGGTAATGGGTGCAGAGATTAGAAGTCTATGCCTGTGTCTCTACATTCATCTCTCAGAATGAGCAGATTTGTGTCGAAAACGTGCTTTTTAGAATGCCATTATTTGCTATGCTGTTGGAAAAGCTGAATGGAGTTTTTTTCAGGATGTTACGGTTCGCCTGTAGATTTAACCGCCTTTCCCATGAATGGAATGCCAACCTTCAGCCTAAACATCCCGGCTGCCCATTTCCTCTTAGCAGATTTAATCACCCTACGATCAGGCTTGAAATACTGTGATTGCTGTGATAAACTAAAGCATGTCGCCCTCACTCATCAATCTAGAAACCACACAGATTCTCAATAAGTGCATTACAGTAGGTGGGATAGTCTCCATCTGTTTATATACAACGCATCCTGATGTCTTCTTAAAAAAGCAGAGCAACAGGAGCCGGTCCGACTTTAAAAACAGATCAGACTGGAGTTACATGCAGCTGGCTACAGATAGCCCTCTGGGTTAAATAAGACACAAACTAAGCTGCAGCCATGGTGTTGAGGCTCTCTAAACTGGTTTCACTTCCTGCGTCAAAATTTAGAGTCCCACTCGGTGGTAAAGCATATGACATGACACCATCCAAGAAGCATGTTTGTCACACACTGAGGAGAGCAAAAGTTCAAAAACACACAGTTGGCCTGAACAATGTATCAAGTTGTCTTTACATTCCCATTAGATATTCAGTCGGTTGGATAAAGATCATCAAGTCAATGCAAACTCCTGATAAAGGCCCAAGATGCTAAAGGTTACAGTGAGGAAAAACGCTATTGGAAGGAAAAACATGCAAACAGGAGGGAGGAAAATGTGGATTTATCCAAACTCTTTAACACAGTATTATCATTTCGTAAAATGAGACCCTCATGCACATAAAAAAAAGAAAAAAAAAAAAGTTTTAAATCAAGGAAGATTTTTATGTTTTAGGCATGTGCTGGTATGAGATTCTATAGGTAGGCTGCGGCGTCAATAAAAAACAAAACAAAACATGGAATCAGGGACCAATGATATTAACTCAGAATTTAGAATACAAATAAGAATTTCAAATAATAGTACACTTTAAACAAACTGCTTCATTGGGTAGCTATACTTGCGATGAACTTTAGTTTTGTAGACGTTGGACAAAAACCCCCAGACCTACAAAACTCCAAACCCATCAAAACAAGATTATGTTGCTTAACTCAAAGGTCACCAAGCACAGTGGTTGTCATAGACTGAAGAGTCAAGGAAAACCAGAAAAATTTTATATGGTGGTGAAGATTCTCAGTCATCCAAGTCATAGTTATAATTCCAAAAAAGTTGAAAAAGTAAAAAGAATCAAACCATCTCAATCCTCATCGCCATGCAGGGGACCAAAACATCTCACCTGTCAGCTAGGCCAACGATGACCCTAACAATTCCCTTTTCAGAGGCATGGGACAGCATCGGGTTTTACAGGCCAACAACAACCTTAAGGACATTACTAAGGGATGGACCTGTTTTTTTGGTTCAATTCGAATGTATTTCTAAGATATAACAAGGCTTTTTTTGGGGCTACTGTATAAAGCCTGGAACTAAAAGCTACTCTAGACATTTTGAAGTGAGAAAGCCTCGTTGATGGGGAGTGAAATGTCTTCAAACTTGGAAAACTAAGGCCAGTGGTTTGTTTTTAACTTCAACTTAAAAGAAAAATGTCAGCATGCAGCCGCCTCTGAAAGACAAATAGACTAATGCTTGGAGAGTCAGAAGGACAAACAGGATGATAAAGGAAAAAGCATAGATCATCAGAAATTAAATCCAACTTTGCACGGTCTTTTCTTTTTGCTCTCCATTTACATTTGGAGCAAGAAACAACAAAAAGCTAAAGTACGATAGACTAGGCTAAAAGTGTTTGGTTACATATGAAATCGAAAGAAATGACGTTATGGAGAAGCTGTGAGCTGTAACAGTGCTTCCCATGCACCACAATCACATCTTTGGTTTAGCTTTCTGGCCTGAAAGTTCACAGCTTTAGGAAGCCAAAAAAAAAAAAAATCCCACTAGAGACAATGTATCCTGTCTGTAAAGTCACCTCGAGACAACATTGGGAACAGTTTTTTCACACAACTATCTGTATTTTAAGGTTTAATTCTCGCTTTGCCACCTTAATTGCAGAGCTAGTTTATTGCATCTCATCTGTATTGGATAACAATCTATCCTCGCTGTTGTGCAACCTCAATAGATTACAATATAGTCCGGAAAAAGAAAGACGCTCATTGTTCCTTTCCTTAGACTATAGAGGAGTTACCATGGCTATCTAGTCATATAAACCAGAGACCCATTAATGTTTGACACCAATCCATGTTATCTTTTGTACACTGCTCCAACCTGGGCTTGTTATTGCCTCCTCTTGTCAGACAGCTACTTCTTAACTGCACTCACTATGACTTGTCTTTATATTCATATTAGCTCTCGGGATATGAATTTATAGAAAGAAATATCCTGTTCAACCTATAGCTACCTTAACAAATATGTGTAAAAATGCAATCTATAGAAGAATAGCTAAAGTCACAGCAGCACTTCTATTTTAGTCAACAAGCTGCTGATGAAGGTGCGAAAATACAGAAACCTCTGAATAGAAAAAGTGGTTTTGATGTTTTTTTTTTTTTTAAATGCAATACTGAACCACAAAAAACATCACCGTTTCCCATCATGAGACTGCTCATAAAAGCTCTTGTAAATTTCCACATCTGACTGTAAAATCTAAGAAAACACAAAACAAAAGCAGCCATCAGGTGCTCACCTCATGCTGCTGAAGCAAAGGTCCTCACCGGGTCGGTCGGGCACCCACAAATTTGCCCCCTGGATCAGACTGGTGGCTGTCTAAAGCCCTGTCATGTGTGGTAACACTACCCTGGTTCCACGCGAGTCATGAGGATATTTAAAGTGTCTCAGCAGAAAAAAAAAGCAACTGCATCCATGAGTTGTGTGGAATATAAGCATTTGGTCCTTATGTTTAGTATTCTCTTGTTCAGCTACCAATCAGGAGATCGCTTTAAGTGTGCCTGGCATCAACTAGATGCTATCTGTTGTGCTGCAGTAAAAAAAGAGGAGATCATGTTGGCTCTGTGCAGGGAGGGGCAGAGCATCTTGAAGCACGTGTGCACGGAGTAGAAAGCAGCTCAAACCCAAGTCCAACTCAGATGACTAGAATCCAAGAGGCGAGTCTATAAACTCTTCTTCTACTGGTTGTAACTGATAGCCAGGCTGGAACAGTTTGGGAGCTGCCAGGGGCAACAATCTGCTCACTTAAGCCCCTCCTTTTGGCAGCAATCAATGACCAGCTGACACGCCTTCCTTCTAAAGAAGACTACTTAGGATATAGGCACAGGTACAAACACAGCCCTCTAAGGCTGACCTGGTGTGGTGCAGGATGCATTAGACACAAGAGATAAAGATGTGGTTTTTTGTGTGTGTTTTTTTTTTGCAAGTGGGATATAACACTTTGGGAGGCAGATTCTTCAAACCATCTGTGGCTTTTAAATGATTCAGAGAGTCAAATTGCTTGTTCACAAGGGAGAATGTACATGTGACTGTGGTCAGGATTTTCCATTCATTAAACAAATATTACAACCGTTAATACAAAACCTTAAAAAGGAACAGTTTAACCATTTATAAGACAAGATTTATATTGTTCCATCATATGCACCATATTCCTACAAACACTTGTTGTTTGAACAGGTTAAAGCCTGGATACAATTACTAGTGTCACAACTGCACCTCTCTGTATTCCCTTGCAATTTGTTCAAGGAGAAGTCCCAATATCACACAGACAAATGGGACACCCCTTCAAGAAAATTAAGCTTTACTTTCACTGTACAGGTTACAATAAATTCTGTTTTTAGCAGCATCAGTGTCAGTCAGATGCAGTTAAACAATACATTGCCAACATAACGCAGTGCAAACTACATTTATTGGACTGGGAGGTAGTAGTGTGTCTGTGTGTATTCCTACAGCTTTTAAAAAATATTTTTTAACTATGGGTCATGCAGACAAATGCTTGTATATTTTTGTGCTTTTCAAGGATATACAAAGATGTGATGCCAATAGTAAAAATGTGGAAAAAATCTATTCCAATGTCTTTAAAAAGCATTGGGATTTTCTGTAATGTCCTGGAAACATAATCCCATGTATTAGATATAATACACCAAAATGGCAGAAAATACAAAATATTCAAATCTATTTAAACCATTGTAATTATTAGAATGATTTCAACACTGAATAAACTGATTCACTTTTCATCACAAAAAGGAATGCAACATGAAATCACAATCTTTTATATAGGAATAAAATCCTAATAGATATTAAGACACATAAAATACCCCAAAATACACCCAGTGAAGCCTTTCTTAGACAAGTTCACACCATCATCGACTCAGCCAACCAGATGGCAGAAACTCCTCATGCATTTAGGCATTTGGCAGTGAAGATTAAGTTAAATTAAAGCATCAGAGTGAAGAAGAGAGGTTTCAGCTCACTTTGAATGGAGCATTGTTCTTAGCCCATGACAGGTAGGTCTGAGTATTTCAGAAGCCATTGATCCGCTTGTCCAAAAAAAAAAGGGAGAATAATGAGTGAGAGACAACAATGTGAAACATTGTTACGCTTATAATTTGACAACTTCTCGAAGAGCAAATGTTGAACCCTAAAGCAGATAGGTAAAAAGGTTTTAAGTCCCTGTTTACAAAGCTGGAAATTCTTTTATAAGGAATGAAATGTTTTTTTTTCTTTTTTATATATATATATATATATATATATATATATATATATATATATATATATATATATATATATATATATATATATATATATATATTTGTTATTTTAACAAAATGTATATATTAATTTTTTCCAACACTTTTTGAGTGCAGGTCAAATTTGTTATACATATATATATATATATATATTTGTTATTTTAACAAAATGTATATATTAATTTTTTCCAACACTTTTTGAGTGCAGGTCAAATTTGTTATACATCCATCAAAACCAATTCTCGCGTAGTCTTCACATTTAGCCAAACTAAGTTTACTACAGTCCATACATGAGCTAGATGACAACTATACTGTTGGTACAAAGCCAGAAATGTAAACATCTTGAGTTCCCTTTATTCCAAACCCAATCCGATCTTAGTCCGATGGAGCACCTCTTTCATGATATAGATTTGCATCATGGAGATGCAACTGAAACCTGGTGACTGGTAATATGTATATTTTAAAGCATAGCTTTTATCTATTTGTTTTAATTTGTGCGGCTGGATAAATTCTGCTTTTAAGGAAGATATTATATCCCAATCGGGCCTCCTCCTCCTACTCCACAGAAACAATTAAGACACTCTAACCCTTAGAAAAGGGCTTATTTTCAGAACATCTTCTACTTTAGGATAAACATTTGTTGCTTTTCATAAAAATCAAACCAAGGGCTGCTACTCTCTCTTTTTTTTTCATGCTGTGGGTGCTGGCACAGAAAGAAGAATGCATTTTATCCCTGTGGTAACTGGAAAAATTAAGGCATCAAGTAGGAAAAACTTTCTTAATGCTAATAATGTTTTGACTTCAAATATAAATACAGTGCAAATATGATGTTTAATTTGAAAAGGCACTATCTCAACATTTTTTTTTTTATCTGACAGCAACTGAATAAAAAGTCTATTTGACAATGAGGCCCTTTGTGCAAGAGCCAAAACAGTTTACAGCAACGTGACACAGCAGCGGACCGTCCACCAGGCTGATTTTGTGCATTAATTAGAACTGAAGAAGTCACAATGCCAGTAGGAACCGAACAAGGCATGCATTGAGGATTATTCCCCAATGGTTTGAATGATCACACAGCATCAGAACGGAGGCATATTCAAGGCTGAATAATGATGCTATGAAAGGAGAAGGCACTGGAAGATCCACATGGTGGCAACCACAGTAAGGTGCATTTACAGTAAGTGCTAGCAGGGAGAGTGTACACTGGGGCAGCAAAGCAGCTATATATACACAGACAAACCGTCAAACATGAGAGCAAACCCCCTATCTGAATTTAGACCCACTGCACAGGGAGAAGGCTAAATTATGTGGTGTAGCTATTTTCTTAGTTAGGCTTGTATATGCAGTAGTGGGAAAAACAGACTCATATGGGCAATGACATCTAAATTGTCTTCAAACATCCAATGTGTTTTTGATAACACTCCTTTCTGAAGGTAAATAACAATTTAGACAAACCCCTTTTCAAAATGTCAGATTTTGTATGATTTTGCCCCCCTCAAGCATAAAGATTGTTTATGCTGCTACAAAAATACAAGTTTGAAAAATGCCAAACCCAAAATTTGACAAAAAGTGCAGCTTGTATTTTCAGGGTTCTTAATTGTGGGTAAAACATCTAAAAATATACTTCCACACCTCAACTTCACTTTCTACTTAGTTCTGACTCAACTTGCCTCTGCTAACTTCTGCTTGCCTGTTCTTGAGCATTTTTGATCAAATAAATACTTTCTAAAAGGAAACTAGCTCTGACATTTTTTACAGTTCGCTAGGGATAATTAAATTAAGTGGGAATGTTTGTGATCACTATACAGAATGTTACCTAACATGAGCATAAAATTCTAACAAGATCTTTGCTATTCTTACCTGTGCAGTTTTTTAGGTGGGGGAGGTGGTGGGTTGGGGTCATGGTTGGGAGCTCCCTTTCCTCCTGCCAGCAACTCTGATGAGCCTCCATGCAACGGTTGCTTGGTCGGCATGCTGTCGCTATGCTTGCCCTCTGTCTCTGCGCTGGTGCCCTCGGTTTCCCCCTGACAGGCATCATTGTTGGTGGTAGCAGGGGGGGCCGTGCCTGGCTCTGTCATCGGAGGGGGGCTGCTGTGGGTCTTACAGTCACTGGCCTCTTTCCAGACAGCAGCACCATTGATGAGCCCCGACTCCTGGGAGGTTGTTCCTGAATTGGTGGCAAATAACTTTTTCTTCTCCACCCCTTTCCTCTCTTCCACCTCTTCTTCTTCCTCAATGCGACAATTCCAACCAGAACTGTGGTGGCTGGACTTATGCAAGCGTTCAGATGTTGCACTCTGGTTGTCCGTAGGGCCCTTGAAGTGTCCCTCTCTTGCAGAGACAAGGAAAAGCATGGGGAGTTCTGGTAGAGGGATAGGAGAGGACATGGATGTTGTAAGACTAGATGTGCCAAGTTTGGGAAATTCAGGAAGGAGGACTGGAGAAGACATAGATGGTGACAGACTAGAGGTTCCTAATTTTGGGGAGCGAGAGCTTCTCTTTGGAGGAATGGGTGGACTAGATTGGGGCTTTGGATGCAAGTTTGGAGACAATGAAGCTTCTCTTCCTTGAGAAGCTGCACTGTGGCTTGGACTGGGCCAACGGAAAGCTGGGCTGCTGGGGTCTTTGCGTGATGTTGGGCTGAAGTGGCACTGGGTGCCAACTCCTGAATCTGGGCTGCTCAGAAAGAAAGTTCTGTTGTTCTCTTCTGTGTGAGCAGCCATTACAGTGATGGTGGCTCGCTTACTCTCTCCAGAGCCCTCAGACTCGGAAACCTTGGATTGCTTAATCTGGTTTTGGGACTCTGGGCTTGACGGTGGTCCATTTCCTGGTGGTCTAGATTTTCTCTTGGTGCTTTCAGCATATATTGGCTCAGAGTCTTTTTGAACACTGGGAGAGTTTGGAGTTGATTCTGGACTAAACGTGCTTGATGGACTCACTAACTCATTTTGTTTTTCTACTGATCCATTAGGTCCAGGGAGGGAATCCGTACTGCTGTGACAGGAAGAAGGTGAATCCGACAAGCTGTTGTCTTTAGACAGGGCAGGAATAGTACTGAAGGAAGCTTGACTAGTTTGGTATGTAGTATCCATACTTGATGCTGTGGTGTGGGCAGTGGAAGTACTGGATGTTTTCGTGATAATGCTACTACTGCATACATGGTTGCAAGGAACTGTATGTTCAGAAGGAACAGGATCCATCGATAAAGGAATCTCCACTGTTGATTCATGGGACTCAATCAAATTTCCTCTTCCATTGTAAGTGCTTTTTGGCGCAATAGCAGCCGTATTATTCTGCTGCCAGCATGAGTCCCCATTGGCATTTTTCTTGAAACTCTTTGAACCCCTTCCCTCCTCCTGGCTGACAAAAACATTGCTGATTAAGAAAGAGTCTTTGGGCACAATACTGGGGGACAAGGAGAGGCAGCTGTTGTAGTTAATCTTGGCATCAGGGCTTTGAAGAACCTCTTTATGGGCCTTGATGCAACCATTATTATCATCAATATAGAGCAATGGCATGTTTAGGAGTTTCTTCAGACCCATTCGTTCAGTTGGACTCTTTTGGTTGTCCTGAAACAAAGAAAAAAATTTGACCATGTTAAAAACAATGAAAATGATCAAACTTTTGAATGGACAAGTAGTTTAGAAGCTCACCTGTTCTATGTTCATGTTCACATCTTTTGTCTCACTTGTGTCAAAGCTCATCATGGTGGGTTTTACAGCAATGGTTGGCTTGCTGTAGGGTGAAGGTGCAGTTACTCCCCCCTCCTCACCTCCCAGGCTGATCTTCAAACACCCAGACGAGACGTTGTCATCTGAGGCGTGGCCAGTCTTATGTGCACTGAGCGGGTGGAAGCAGTTCTTACAAGAGCCAGGTTTCCACACGTGTTCTGCAAAGTCGCCGCAGGCTGACATCTTCGGTTTGCTGAGAGACGGATATGTTCAGAGGAGTTGGAAAAGGAATCTGACAGACAGATGATGAGCTCTCATGGCTGGTGAAGAAGAACATCAGAAGATAGAAACCAAGTTAGATCATGTTCATTTTGATCACTAGAAAGAACAATTAAAACAAATGATACTTCACATTTGGTGCTAATGACTTTTCAGTTTTACAACACAAAGCACCTTAGAACAAAAACTCAAATGGGGAAATAAATCCAGAGACACCTGCTCCCTAAACGCTAGGCGATAAGAACTTTAGGGTCATCCCCAGATGTAACTTAAGAACACCAAATATGTGCTGTGCTATATGTTCCCATGGCCTCTTAAATTAGAGGGCATGTGGTCTCTGTTCAACCAAAAGGCTTGCCGACATGAGCCCAGCAACATGAAAGCCTTACAAAGAGTTCTCAGCAGCCCCCCGACAAACAAGAAGAACCCCAAAGAGCCTCAAACATCCCAGAGGTCGGAATGTTAGGAATGTCTAAAGGCACAAGTCTCACAAGGGTGAATCTTACACCCAGATCAATCTCCCTGCCCCCACTACTGTGCACAGAAACACACTCGAATCTCCAACTCCACATGTGTCCACTATCCCTGACAAACAAACCCAGAGACACACACACCCCTCATCCTCCAAGTGGTCAGGTCATGTTTGACTTGACTGACAGTGGGGTGAGGAACACCATTTCAGAGGGATTGTTTGCTTTCTTGAAACTGGGGGTCTCTTAATGATCTTAACAATTGCTTCTCAACAAGGTGCCATTCAGTAAAACATTAGCTCATTTAAGTGCTGAACATTAGAGAAACAGAGCTGATAAGCAAAACCCTTCTGAAAGAAAGCCAGTGAGTTTTATTCAATAGTGCATTTACAAAATCATGACTTTGTGGAATGAAATCAATAAAATCAAGTGTTTGGTGATAAAAATACCTGATAACCCATGGCACCAGCGGAACAATCTTGAGATCTGCTAATCTTATAGTAGTCTTAAGGAGTTTTTCTGTCAGTAAAGATAATGCCTGTTTACATTTTTCTTTGTTCTTTCTGACTCAGTTTGAGCAGGAAAGAACCCACAAGCTCACTGTTTGTTTAACCGTTCCTGCGACAACAGAGGAAGCAGAGTTGCCCAATATCTCGTCATAGGTTGCACACAAGTCATGCCAAGAAATAGCTGATCAGAGATACAAATGATTTTGGAATACCATTGCAGGGACAAGATCCTGTCATGAACTTTACAATCTCAGCTGCCTGAAAATAAACTTTACAAGGCTTGGACTGTCAAACAGTGTTGCTTGTTCTCTGTGTTTGGATGTTCTTGTTTGAACTTCTACATTCCCTTCACCTTCTCAAGCTCAAGGTCCAACATTTCTCACTTCCTCTGGCAAAACACACACAGACAGAGAGGGGAAAAAAGCCTTGCAACAAGCCCTGACGGATAAAAAAAAAAAAAATCTTTCGACAGCATGTCAGAAGTCTCTGGCTGGAGGGTGGGTGTGGAATTTATAGCTTTTGGTGCCACCTGAAGCATAGATCACAAAGTTTGATGTGCTTTCCGCATTCCTCATGTTGTCTGTTTTCAAGTCTTGCGTTAAATGCATTACCTAAGGCTAAATTTATGCCCTCCATACCCTTATCCCTGTGACAGTAAGGGTCAGAGGCTTTATCTCAATACTCCAAGTGAAACAGTCAAAACTACACCTATTGCGAATAATAAAGCAACAAGCATGCACGCACCAGATCCTCAGGTCACCTGAGACTTTTTGTCTGTATACTGCAGTGTCCAGAAAGCTTAATTGGACTTCATCCCCTCTCAAAAAAAAAAAAAGTCCATTCATTCATTTTCACAGTAATTGGACGTCCATTTGTCCATGTTCCAGTCTGATAACCAGGTCACATCAGTGTGTGCACACACACATTGAACGAGCTGCATTTGTCACGCCTGCTCTCCCCACACAGCAGCCCCTTCATTCACTGAGCAGGAGGGAGAGAGGGAGGGAGGGGGGTGCAACCTGTTCTCCCCTCATTGAGACAGACAGTGTGTGTGTCTGTGTGTGTGTGTGTGTGTGTGTGTGTGTGTGTGTGTGTGTTTGGAGGGGGGCGCCAAAACTTTTCTCAAAACTCCCAAATAATAGTGCCTTTTCCTATCCATCAGCATCTGAATAAACTTTTATTAGATTACACACAACACGTATTATCTTGTATGAATGTAATGTAAAATGGGTTATTTTATTTATTAAAAAAATGATGTAAAAACTGTAAATATAGTCATATGTTTATATTCTCATTTTTATGTATTTATTACTGTTTTCAAAGCTGCACTTTAAAATATCTAATTGTCTAAAGCTGTTCTTAATGAAATTTCTTTTTGTTTACATACAAAATGACGAAATAAATAAAAGTCTAAATATTAAGGTGGTTGAGTGTGTGCAAAATGAAGCTTTAGATAAAACAGCTTTGTTTTTAGATATGTTAACTAACACAGCGCTCTGTCATTATTGTAAAGGGGAATTTATTATATTAATTTTAATATATCAAAATGTATCCAATTAATGACGCTACGTTTCTGCCACATTAAACCAGTAGGTGTGATAGAGTATACTATTAGATCAAATAAAGGAAGTAGGGGAAAGGCAGCACCAACATACTGCGGCCAAGGTTGTGTTGCCTGCTGCCTGCTTACCTGCCCGGACTTTCTCCTCCCTGGCAACACAAAAGCTTTCCTCTGAGAAATTAATAATAAAATAAAAAGATATCCGAAAAAAAAAAGGATAAATGATTCCCGGATTCCTCGTGTGCTCAGTATCCAGCTGTCCTTCGCGTTTACAGAGCCGGGGTATTGCTCGTTGCAGGGGGATTGCTTGCTTTTGCTCTCCAGCCCTGCATGCCTCCGCTGCTGCTGCTGCTGATCTGTGCAGAGGTGAAATGCTGCTGGGGAACAGCTGAAGTCCTCTGCTGCAGCGTCAAAGGGGGGAGAGCACAAGAAGGTGGGAGGAGCTCCTTTTAAGCAGCCATGCAGTCTGGCAGATTCTCATTAAACCTGCTGCACTGCTTTGCTGTCATTATATTCAGGTTACTTGAAGCAATATACACAAAAATATAATCTGCTGAAAATTCTCAGATCTTTACCAATGCATGACTCTCTAAAGTAATTTTTTTAATGCAAGCAATCAATCTTGATCAGAAGGCTCTTTGATGTCTGGGTGTATGCTTCCCCTGCCCTGCTGCTTTCCCAGGTCTGCTCCTGTTTCTGGGTGACAGAGTGATGGAAAAAGGCTTCAGAGCCAGTCTGGACCCCCTGCTGGAGCCCATCACGACCAACAAAGGGGAAAAGCAGAACAGAGAGAGAGACAAACAGGAGAAATACTCATCTGCAGATTGACTTTGATTATCTACTGACCTATAACAATACAGCGATAAAAAAGAACAAAGCCAAAGTTTCATGAACAGTAGCAGTTATAGTTTTGAACAAACACAAATAGTTTTAAATTATTAAAAAGATTATTTTATTATTAAAAAGAGGCATTGCACATATAAAGACTCAACCAGATTGAATGGAGATCTTTGAGTGTGAAAAGGGTTAAATATGATTAATTCCACTGTGGATTTAAATTTAATTTAATTAATTTATTTATTTGACAGGGACAGTGTACAGTAAAAGCCAAAAGGCTATTTTTCATCTGTTGTCCCTGGACAGGTCTTAAAGTTGTCTACCTAAAAAAAAAACACAACAGTAAGCATTATACAATGAAAAATACAAATATAAAAATAAATAAAAACAGCTATAACTCGTCAAAACTTATTCCACATTTTTTCCAGATTACTATCCACCTCTATATAGTCTTCCAGTTTAGATGGAGGGGAATAGTTGGTTTGCAGTTGTGCCAGACTTTTTCACTTTCTAAAGATGGACTGAACAATGCTCAGTGAGATGTTCAAAGCTGAGGATATATTTTTATAACCTAACCTTGCTTTGCATCAAACCTCTCCTGGGACCACCTGCTGTGCTCCCTTGGTCTTCAACATTATTTCTTAGAAGCCTTCAAAGGAAAGCAAGATTTGTGGTAAAATGAAATTACAAACACAGTTGGGTTGTTTTCTAATGAAAAAACTTTTTTTAATGTAAATTTATATTTGTAAATCTAAAAGAAAAAGGAGGGAACTGTAAAAAATAATGCAACAGTTTTTGGCATTTACTTAATAATACTTACTTACTTAAACACAATTGTTTCATGTTAGCAGGATAGGACATAAAACAATTGTGTTAAAGTAACTAAATATGATTAAGTAAATACCAAAAGCGGTTACATAACTTTTTTCAGTGCAAAGCATGACTTGTAAAAAGTGGTGGTTTCCCTTTCAGTTCAGCTGTAAATAAACATTTTTCTTGGTCTATAACATTATATACATTTATAACAACAAAAACACAGATTTATTTTTCCAAGGTGATAAAATCTGAAAATAGTTCCACCTGTATGACTACTTTTTTTTTAAATGTTCATCGTCTTAGAGGCTTATAAGGGAGGCAGAAAACTTAATCTTGTTGACATCCCAATCCTCCAAATTAAGGATCTCATCTAGTCATCTCAGGTTTCTTGAGCATGGACCCATCAGACGTGTATGAATTGATTGGACACAGGAACACCAGTTTCCTGTGCCTCGCATAAAGATTTATTGCAGAGCCAAGACAATCAGAATAAGTGGCACAGCAGAGACTGGATCCGGGAAAAGTGCTATCTTTTACAAGACCACCTGTTGAATCTGGAGAGGGTTGCAGTCCTCTCAAGAGGATTAGGGGCTTGTTGGGTTTCGTCTATTTTTGGCAAAGGAAAGCTTGTCATAATACAGCTAATGGCATGATTCAAGCAGCTCCCATTTTGCAGATAAAAAGCAAGATTACACCTGGATTGTATTTACTCTAAATAACTCTAAATTGAACTGAGTATTTTTCATTTCACCATTTGTAAATTGTTGTTTGAAAATCAGTTCTTAATTTGGTGCTGAATTACAAACCCCTGATCAGTCACACGTGGTTTCATTCCCTAATATGGGGTCTGTAACAGGAAATCAAGATTTTATGGATAGGTAAAAACAAAAGGAAAACATGGAAAGGATACTTTTAAATTTAGCATAATAAGCATAAGCAATACATCGATACGGGAAATTATGATAATTAAAATACAGCAACTTTTTGTTTAGATTTAGCTGTTTTTACTCAAGCCAATGATAATATGACATGCTTAATGTGTAAATATGTACACAGGGGTTTGTTAAACTGTACACAAAGCAGAAAATGAATGACAGTGAAAAACTGTTTGCTGCTGAATTTCTACAAAGCTAGATCTCATATAAAGTAAGTTGCACCGTGTGTGGTTGGAAACAAGAGCCCCTGTTAGGATGAGTACATAGATGTTCTAGGAGTGTGTTGGTGTGCTGCATGCTCCATAGCGTTTGTATGCAAGACTGAGAGGCAAAAAGACAGTTAACCTGCCTGCACACTGCAGCATGAAGATGCTTTGGCAGAGTAGCCAGTGAGAAACTGATTTGGTCTTAGATACATTAGGGTGGTAACATATGTGCAGCGTAGTCCTGCACCCCTTTAGCATTATTGGTTTCAGAATAAAATATCAAAATATTGCTGTATATAATAAAAATCCATACGTTGAGGTTTTACACGCCATTAGCCTTCCCTTACACGTGATGACTGCTCTCCACCTGATTCTTTTTCTTGTGAATTATTAAAAAGCAGCAATCATCTCATATTAAATTTAACTGGGAGATAAATGGGCTTAGATACCAAGCTTCAACAGAAAGATGGGGCTTCTCTTCATGAATAAAAGGCAGGTCTGGGATCAGATAAAACCGGCAGTCCGATGTTATTTATGAGAGAGATTGAATTTGCAGGACATGACCACACTGTTTCCCTGTTTTTAGTGACACATGTTTCAACTGTTTATTGTGATATAGGAAAGTATTTGCTAGAGAATTGCAGGGATTTTCCAACAAACGGTTCTGGGGGCTCCCTCAGGATAATAACCTTCGGATTTCCCCCAGGACCACGCGGGTTTGGTTTCTGTTTTCATTTGTAGCACCAAAAGTAATTCTAAAGTAACAGAAAATATGTCTGTGGTTTCCCATTTGGTTTTTCATGGCTTTAGCCAGTGGCAACATAGTTATACCACAACATATTTGTTTACTGTGGATATTGGAATAATTACAGTGGCTTGTGAAATGTATATAGTTTTTATGTGTACTAGAACACTAGTATGTGTTCCTAGTTCCAAATGAATTTTCTGAGCAGAAATCACCTTTTGTCGTGTAAATCTAAGGTGATTCACCAATGCTCAGTTTGTACATGCTGTGAAAAAGATATTTAACTTAAAGTTATGGCCTTTGCAACTGGAAACCTCAATCTTACATGTTACAACTCGAAAACAGACTATATTTTAAGTTTTAATCAGAATTAACTTAAAAGTTGCATTTCAATGACCAAAACAGTCTTTCAGACTCATCATCTTAAATAAAAAGGCTGTGGTACCACTTTGTAAGTTTATAAATCTCTCTGGCTGTAGAAATAATTCACTGGATATTTGGCTGCTTTTTGGGGGAGAGAAATTTGTTACCATTATCTGAAACTTCTGTAATTTTTTTAATCTTTTATATCTCAAAACACATAAATCGACAATGAATTTATCAAATTTCAACATGCCCCCACAATTCAGAAGGATTAAACAAAACTTGACTCAGTTTGTTCGAACGTGTTAGTTAACGTGACTTCTACCTGCTGTAAATTCACAGGTTATTCCTGCTTACAACCCAAACAAGAAAATAGATTTCTAAATACCTTAAGCCTTTAGTCCATGATTTTTTTTTCTTCTATACAGACAACGAGCATATCAAAATAAAGTAAGCTGCTGTTCAGATCAGATTGCGATGTAGGTCACAAGCATCTCTGTTGAGACCAACTGCTTATAGCTCAAAATGAGAAGTGTGATAGTTATCAGACTTTTCTGAGTCTGGTAGGTTTAATCGTTTTTCAACATAAAATGCATGTTCAAATTGTAGCGTGTGAAAAACTTTAGTTCGATCATTCCTCAAGTCGTCCTCCTTCACCAGCCATTTGTAGCCATTTCATTCATTTCTACTGCCACGTCTTAGAAATATGCAAATCCTTTACACGTTCACACTTATTTTAGTGTTTGTTAGTTTCATTTCCTTGGTAAATAATAGTTTTAATGAGATAGGATTGTAACACATGTTATAATAATGTAACAACTGCATATTTCTCTTATTTATTTATTTTTTTAAATTCAGAAACTATAGGGGTAATCATATCTCCCCATTGTCTGACAATAAAAGATTTATATGTACGTCATAAAAATGCTGAACTCTCAATAACTTTTAAACATTTTTTTAATATTAAAACCACTGGTTTATTAACTCTAAACTCAGATCAACCAAGAGTTTATAGAACAAAAATATCCCAGACATCATGTCATTAATTATCTGATAACAGTGCACAAGGACTCAGATTAAGGACCTTAGATCAAGCCTCAAGCTTTAATTGAAAATGTGAAAAGCAGAGACTTTTGCCCTTTCAGTCTGCTATTTTCTTCTTTTTTTTTAGGCTAATTGAGAAACCAGGTACTGTGCTGCTCCGGTTTCTGCCTGAGTGTAACTTCCCCCTACTACAGGAGACCCCATAAAGGATTTCCTGCCTCAACACCACAAGTTCTTTGTTTGAGTTTGGCCCGTATGTTAAGAAGACTCTTTAGTCACTGGAGACATTAGACTTTAAATTTGAAACCCTGTACTTATATTCCCTTACTCTGTGGGAAAAAAATAAAGTCAAATTTGAGCATTTTCAACAAGTGCTTGAAATAAAAGATGAAAAAGTTCTGTTTTTAGACAGTTTGTTTACTGCTGTTCAGCATACTTCAAAGAAACTAAACTTTCAGCAGCTCCCTCAGGACTCACTTTGGTCTCTGCAGGTTGTCCCTCTTAAAACCTGAGCATTCAAAGGTAACCACCTCGTGAAATCTATGCCTCTGCGAGTGTGGCACCATGCACTTAATGGTGTGTGTGCTAGATGGAGATGTACCAGTCTGATGTAGAGGAGCTGGTGTGGTTAGGAATGCAAAGGTAAAGCAGAACAGACACACCCCAAAGAGCAAACACAGACCCACTCTCTATGATTTCCAACCCCTACACTTCCTTGGATGATGCAGTTTGTCAGCTGAGTCTTTATTTTTGCATTCCTCTACCTGTCCCTGCAGGCTCGTCTTGTGGTTATGAAACTCACCAAACACTGACACATTTATGATATTCTCAGCAATCCCAGAGAACAAAAGAGCATCTTACACAGAGTTTTTCTTATTAATCACAGAGATATAGGGCAATTTTCATTATCATTATATTAAATAGTTCAGTATTTTTTTTACCTAAAGACTACATTAAAAGGTTAAAAGCAATTATTATCTTACCTGTGTAGGTCATTCTTTAGAAATCTTCATTAAGGATAATTTCAGAATAGTTTGTCTTAGATGCTGAAACTAACAGCTAGTTAATAAAAGAGGAAAAAAAAAAAAAATACAACTCCAACCTCAAAAAGGTGTATGGTAATGGCATTTGATTAACCTTTTAACTCTTAACACTCTTGAACTCTTAAATGCAGAATCAAATGATTATTTGAGCAGGAAATGGTGATAAGAGGTAATTACTACTAAAAATCTAAAGTGTTTAAAGCTGTGTAAAAAGAGGAAAATGTCATAGAAGTTTTAGGAGAATGCTGTTTTTGTAAAATTTCTATTCTGCATGACCTTTCAGCTGGTTTCTTTAACTAGAAGTGAGACATTTTCTGTTCTCAATAGTCCCACAAGGCAATAGGCCTGATTTCCTCTCTGGATTTCCAACCTGGTCTAAAAGCTATCGAAGGATTCATTTTGAATCAACAATTTATAAGTTTCATGAAAACTTTGGTAAATCATAAACCCAAATTTAAAGACAGCTGCTTTTGATTCAGTATGAAGGATTTTCTTCGATTTCCAGATTTCATAATATTGTAGTAACAATATCATTGCAGGTTTATGAGAATTTTTCATTTGTATTTTTGAAATTGAGTGAAATATACTGATTACAGATTGCTTCTGTTTAACTGAATCTTAGCTGTCCGTGAAAATTCAACACTAAACACAGAGATGACATATAAAAAAAATCAACTATTTCTTTACATCTGAACTCTGCAAATATAGGTGGATTAAAAACCAGGTCAGTTTCAGTACTGACACACATTTTAACTATTGTGGGGGCAGCGGAAGAGTCCTGCTTCTCTCTTGTTTTTTTTTAAATGTCCGGTTCACAATGAAGGAAGAAGCACATCCTGCTTTGAAAACACATTTTACAAGCATGTCTCTTAAACAGTTGTTAGAACCCTTATGTGCTCTTAATTGGTGGACATAAATATGCTTAAATTTGATTTCATTCACTGCATCATTGTACTTTTTTATCAAACTAAAAATAAGCCATGATCAAAGTGTTCCCGTCTTTGACAAAAGCAGTAGGTATAAGGTTGACTGTGTCTGAAACTGTTTTAGGACTTGTGATGTTGGGCAACATTTAAATACATTAGCAGAAAGTTCAGCAACTTAGCAAATAAAACTACTTTCTTATCATAAATGAGGGGTGATAAGATGTTACTCTCCAAAGTGAGAAGTTGGAGCCTCACAAACAGCTGCCAGGTGCAGTAAATTCCTCTCTCAACAGGAATTCAGGAAGCAACAACAAGCAACTTACAATAAAAAAACACTCTTTCCTCTTTTCTTTTTTTCAAATTTATGTCTGCTATGTTTATTGGTAGACCTACAAATAAGATATGAGGAAGTTTACTTTCAAATAATAAAATGTATAAAATATATAGCATTTAAAAATCATTTCATTTTGTTGTGGCAACATTCACTTTAATCTGGAGTTTAACTACTTTATGAATATACTAAACTAGTTTTCAAGCAAAAATAAATAGAAGATCATGTAATGTTTAAATTTTATGAATCAAAAAGGTTAATAAAAGTGTACATAGTACAAAAGATTTGCTAAATATTGCAATTTGCATGTAATTTTCCAGTCAATAGTTTAGAAACCCGACTGGAAACCTTTGGAATCTTTCTATTCAAGGCTCCAACATGGATGCCTGACCGTAATAAACTATTTATCTACATCTCCACCAGTTTCATCTTATTAAATCAGGTGCACTCTGAATAATACCAAAGGTGAATTAGTGGATACGTTGTTGTAATGTTTAAATACTCGAGATACGGGTTAATGCTTTAGTGATGCTAATGATAGTCTGTCTGCTTATTGAGAACAAGAAGGAAATCCGACTGGTTTTCCAACATGCCACTGGAGCCATGTCACCTTAGCTGGAAGATATTCTTCCAACTAAGCTGACAAATATTCTGAGTTTTCAAGGGACAAAACATAAAACAACCAAACATCTCAAATAGCATTGTATAAAACATGCCCATGTTTTTACAAAATGTTACCTTTCTGCTATTAATGAGCTTTTACTGAAGTACAAAACCTTACTTTATGATGCTTAAGCAGAAAATAATCTTCAGTTGCAGTTTTTTGAGGTAATTAACAATATTGTGAATTCTTCCTCAAATCAATGAATTCACTCCTTGTACTTCAATACCCTGGAACTAAGCATTGACATACAAAACAGAACAGCAAAAAACACTAAAAAAAAAAGGAACGAGGATAAGATTTATCCAAATAATAAAGCTGATCCATTTTTTATTATTATTTCAGATGCTCACTGAGAGATCAGAATGTTTGATCTGGCCTAATTCTAAAATCTGACACCTGAACCAAACTTCTAACACATTTGTTCTGGGAGTCAAGTGCTGCTGCTCTATATATCCAAAGCCATGACCGCTTTGCAGATGTGCGCTAGCATACACACATGTGAGAAACCCATTGAATGTCTTAAAGTGTCAGGGTCAATCCAGGGGAAGGGGGGGTCAGATTATTTTTTAAAGCTGATTTATTTATGAAGGTTCAAAGTTTAATTTACCATTAGTCTCTGCACAACCTGTTACCCAGGAAGAAAAAAGCATTTATTTAGTTTTTGTGTTACCAAAAAGCGTAGAACACCCTCCAACTAACCTGTGACACATTTGTGTTTCCCATAAGGTCAACATGCTGATTAACAGATGTTCGATTTCATTTGTTTACTAGAAGATAGAAAAGGGTGAGTTGACTTAAAGGAAACAAAACCTTTGTAACACAACAGCTAAAGCTTCAATTTTGTTTTATCTCCTTAAAACTGTACAAGTATTAATGCTGACGCTTTCAAACAAACACAAAAAGACGAAAATAGTGAAGAAAAGTTATTAAATCTGGAATCCTACATTATTTCTGGCAGAAAAAAGAATCATGCCAACCAATAAGTGTAAATGTGATGTTTAACAATGAGTTCTGTGGCTTTGTGAGGTCTGTTGCATGTGTTAGATGATCGCAAAAAATATTCAGAATAGGGGCTCGAATTGACTCTTTTGTCTGCAATAATAACTTTCCTCAAAATCAGATAAATCAAAAAAGTGAAACCAAGCAAACAGTAAAGTTAAAGCCTAAAAGGAAGCAGGTCTAATTTCCCCTTACTAAGTTCCTGAGCTGAACAAAGAATGATTGACTGCATGTTTATTGGTTTGAAGGAATAAAGTGTACATTTGTTTCATTTTCTTTTTTAACTCTCACTTGCAAACACTCAAAGGACCCTAAACAAAGCCTACTTTTAGTGAAGTGCCTGCGGCTGAGTACAGAGTCGAGCTGCATGAGGATGAGCAGTGGGTGAATCATGCTTGGTTCCCAGACACATGTTCGCTCCAGACCTCACCTCCCCCTCCTGTTTGCCTCGTCGCTTCACATGACCTCCAAGAGGTCAGCCCATCTTTATATCATGTGAAATGCCAAAGATTGGAAAGCATTGCTTCAGATGCAGTCATCCTTTTGTTTTTATTGGAAATTTTGTTCACCTTGTCAATTTCCAATGAACTGGAACCTGTTTTTGTCGGTAGGCGACTAGATGACTGTGGTTTGGAGTCATAGTCAACTAGTAAGGACTTTCATAATCTTGACTGAATCTTCTTTTCTGGAAATATTAACAAAATGTGTACATCATCTAAGAGTGCCTGTAGCATACTTGCAGACATGTGATTTCTGATAGAACTTCTCTTGATCATAACTTTATGATTTATTGGCAGAAGTTCAAATTCAAATTATTTACTTTCAAAAAATAAGGACTGTTGGTGCATCGATATACAATTATGCTTGAAAATGTGCACACACTTCCTTTAAAAACAGAAAAAATTACTGCTAAAATAAATATACATTTACAAAAGTAATAATAAATAAAAATGATCAAAAATGGAACTCATGATATAGATTTTGAATATTAATAACTACAACTTTGTTGAGCAACAATTTAGATTTAGGTGTTTTCTGTAATGTTCAGGAAATGTTCAGTAAGACTTCTGCACCTGTTGACAGATATGTTCATGAGTAGGGTACCTATATAAATGTTTTAAAACAAAAAATGTAAAATCAATATTTTTTTTCTTATAATTTTTTATTTAATATTACTTTTTAAAGTGTTGTGTTATTTGAATTACTAATGTGAGCTTAAAATTTCTTTAATGTGGGGGTCATGCAAACTTTCAAGCACATCTGTTATTAATTGTTCTTTTCAACATCCAAGGCTGTGGAAGTAATGTAGAAATAAACAGCATCTTTTTAAATGTACTTAGTTTGTACCTCATTTGGATCTTAGTTCTGATTAATTGAACTCAGATCCAAATGCCCCACATAATTTTTTCAAGAATAGATCATAAGTTTGTCTGGTTGAAATACTGTTGCTGCCTGACTGTAGCAAAGATTGGATATTATAATTGTATCCCCCATTTGCAATTAAAATACATTTTCGTGCAAATTTCATGTACATTTTTACTGTTACTGTTGCACAAAATGAAATCTTTAAAGATTATATTCGTAATAACTTTCTGAAGTTTAAAATGAATAAAAACAGAAAATGGAAAGCACTCCCCCAGATAAAGCAGATTCATTATGTTTACTGATAAAATAGTAAAGATTTAGATATGGTTTGTTTCATATTTTGTCCTGGAGCAACATCACAAGCATCGACTGAAAAAATCCAGTGAATATTGAAAATTCAAAGGCAGTAACACACGAAGAGGAGAAAAGCACTTTTGTATTAAGTTCGACTTTAGGTCAGATTCCACTTTATCTTTCTGTATTAAATCTCTAGTCTGATAGAAATCCAAGTTTTATAAGAGCAGAGTGACTGTAAACAAGACATTTCCAGTTTTCAAAAATAACCGGGTCATGTTTTCAGAAATAACTTGTCTGTCTGGGAAACTGCGATGAAAATAGCATAATTGTTTGGCTTTACTTCTCCTTTTTTTTTAAGTCTGTGGTTTACTTCTGTGTTTATCATCGTAACCTGATATCTCTATCAGTCTGCACTAAGTTTAGAGAAGCCCTTTTCTTTTAACAAAGCATGACTTTGTTTTGAGTGTAAATTGAAATTCATATCTAACTGTTATATATGTAATTAAAGCAACCTTCATGGTTCAATTACTCCAGTTATTTCAATTGTTTAAACAAGGACGGATCTTCAAAGTGCCAGTCATCATGACTTTGGCTGCACATTCCCCCATTCTGTGCCTCTGAGGTAAGTCTAAGTGATGTGCAACATTTCATAACTTATGAATGTCTAGAATGTAATTTAAACACAAACGTTTGAAATTCCACATAAGTTAGCCAAAGTCAGGTCGAGCTGCAGATAATTTGTCCCAATTCCTCACATACTGACATTTTTGATGAACTAGAATCAGAGACAAAAGGAGTTGGGTTAAGTCATGTCTGCATGAGCTGTTGAGTATTTGTTGCGTGTCTGTTCTTAAGAACTGTGACGCCAGTGCTGAAACCAGGTAGTGTCTTCTTTGGCACAAGGAGCCTTATGAGAGTTTGCAGAATTCAGCTTAAAAACCCTGCGGATATTTTATTAAACAGATTCTTTTCAAAAATCTTTTCTAACAACAAAACAAGAAATGATGTTTACAAAAGTGTGTCATCTAACCTTTAAAACAGCTGCCAAAACCAACTGCATCATGACCCAGAGAGAAACACTCAAATATACGCTGTATAAACACATTGATATGAGCTAAACTTACAGGAAATCAATGTGGGAGGCCCAGTACTGTCCAACCACTTATTGCAATAACACAAAGAGCAGCTGGCAAAAATCAAAGCACATATCATTTCATTTTATCCTACTGTTGTAAACCAAAACAGATTGTTTACAGGGTGGTAGAGCAGATAAAACAAACAAAAAAAAATGATAAAGCAGTAAATATCAAATATGATTAAGCATAAATAAACATTACTTAGACGAAAGATCAATAGAGAAGTCTCTGGTTTGTTGTCTTTTTGACTGAACAACCTAGGTTGCCTTTTGTGCCTTTCTGTAAGAGGAGATCTTGGCACCCTCATGACAAATTTAGATTGTATGTACATCATTTCCTCATGTCAGCACAGCATTTTCGTAAGATATATATTTAGGAGCCTTTATCAAATATCAAGTTTTTTAATCTCAACTTCTCTAAAACATCTTTTGGATATGATTATTTATTTAATGTATTTGACTAACTATGATGCCTTAGGTGACCATCCCAGAAACTAATGAGCAGATATACAGTACAGCATTCGTGCACTGGAAAAAAAATCAAAATCTAGTCATTTTTTCTTAAAATAAGTGCATTTGTTCTTGAATTGAGGAGATAAAAGAGCCATGTTGCCAGTGGAACAAGACAATTTAGATTTAAAATAAGAAAACACAATTGCATTCTTATTTAAAGTGCATATTGTCGAATTATCTTATTTTAAGACTAAAAATACTCATTCCATTGGCAAACTATCTCCTTTACCTGGTCAAATTAAGGGGTAAATTTAAATTTTAATTTTTCCAATGTGATTCTTGAGTCTTTTGGCCTAAGTAAAGTCAAGAACGGCCACAGAAGACATCAATCCACTATGTAAGAAAAGGTTAGAAGAAACAATCAATGCAACATTGAAAGAAGCAGGCTAAGTCTCAAAACTCTAGGGGGGATCATCTGGCAAAGGAATGATGTGCAAACACAAGCAGAAGCCCATGCACAAGACTCCAAGCTTGGAGTCTCGTGCATAGGCAGCCAGACTGAAGAGATACACCAAACAGCTCGAAGACAGGTGAATAAACTGGATGTTCTCCACTCAACCAGCTAAGGTGTACTCCCAGTGACAGGGTAACAATACACAAGCCAACTCGCCAAGGCTGGAGACTGAAAAGTATCTGGGAGAAAGATGCATCACATAACAATGATGCACAGTGGCTAAAAGCTCCTTGAACAAGGTCCAATGAACATCACAAAGGCAGACCTCCAACAAAGAGTCTAGGATACTAAGAACTGGGCCCAGACATGACCCACACTTACTGGCTGAAGAAACTGACTTCTCTCAATGAACACCTAAGAGCACAAATAACCTGGTTCTTGAAGAGTTGGACCCACCCTGAATGGCTGACATAGGGCCAAACAGTCCTGATAATGAAACTCACATAAATGCATTTGTAGAAACACCAGAGGGGGCAAACACCAACTACTGGTTGACAGAACCATTAGCTGAGACTGTTAAACCAGAGAAACAAGCATATGCACAGCCTGGGTTGATTACAAGAAATCTTACAATTCAATGCCACAACCTTTGATCCTGGAATGCCTGAAGCTGTACAAAATCGCCAGCATTCTAAAAGCCTTCATCGCAATCTCTATGGTGCTGTGGAATACCACACTTGAGGCCAACTTCAAGCCATTTGCAATAAGCTCCATCAAATATGGAAAATGCGAAGGAGATTCTCTGCCCCCCCTCTGTTCAGCATAGGCCTGAACCACCAAATAATCAACAAGACTGGCTATGAATACTGACTTTGGTCTGGAGAATCCACACAGAGGGGATTACGCTCCCAAAGGGGAAAAGCAAATGCAGAAGAGAGATACATGTTTGGCAACCATGTGGAGGCCATAAGGAAAGCAGCAACAGCCAAATACCTGCAATAAGTAAGGCAAGTTCTGAGAAGTCGACTCAATGGTAAGATCAAGGTCCAGGCAATCAGCAGATATGCCTTTCCAGTAATCATATATCCCGCTGCTGGGATAATTAGTTGGCCGAAGGATGAAATTCAGGCCAATTATGTTAAAACACGGAAGGAACTCATCCTTGTGGTGGATTCCACCCCAAATAGAGTCTTTACAGAAACATCCAAGCTCTAAGAATACATCAGGAAGATTGCCCAAAGGGATGCATTGCTTACTGAATGTCTCACACAATAGATGCTTGAATTGAAGGAACAGGAGGAAGCATCACTGGCAGAAAAACGCTGCATGAGATGTACTACTGACAGAGAGTGGCTGATTTGACAAAATCATACCAATGGCTAGAGAGGGCAAGGCTCTGACGGACAGCCAAGAAGCACTGGAGCAAAGGAGCAGGCCTTGAGCACCAGAGCAATTGAAGCCCAGATCTACCCTACCGGGCAAGATCCCAGGAGCAGGCAATGCAAAAAGGCCACAGAAATAATACAGTATCTCACAGCAGGGTGTAAGATACTGGCAGGAAAGTAATACATGGAATGTCATAACCAAGTGGCTGGCATAGTGTACAAAAAAATATGTACAGAATACAAACTGTAGACCCCAAGACAAACTTGGAGCCACCTTGCAAGGTGAAGGACAATGACAGAGCTAAGATCCTGAGGGACTTCCATATACAAACAGACTGAATGGTTCTGAACCAACCGGATATTGTGATCATTGATAAACAGCAAAGGGCAGCTGTATTTATTGATGTGGCCATCCCAAATGATTTAAAAATTAGGAAAGAGAACAGGAGAATTAAAAAAAACAACAACCAAGGGCTCAGGGGAGAATTAATCATTGGAGCACTCGGGGCACCCTGGAAAAGTGGCTCCAACAGATACTCCAACATCAGAGATCTCAGTCTAGAAATGTGCAGTTCTAGGAACAGCCAAGATACTGCTAAGAATCCTCAAGCTCCCCAAGCTTCAGATGAAGGAGCTACCCTGTCTGCCCAGGAGTAACGGGGGTTGTTGAGCAGAAATACTTATTTTCCTCACTGTATGTGCATAATCCTGTTCACTTTTAACCTTTTTTGCACAGTATAAACATATATATATATATATATATATATATATATATATATATATATAAATAAATATATATATATTTACTTTCCTTCTCATATTTTTTAAATGTACCTTATACAGCCAATCTTTTATGTGTAAAATTTTAAATGTTTCTATTTATTTAATGTGTGATATAACATGAGCCTCATTTTTGTTGCTTAATTTAAATTACGAATATATGTTTTTTAAATGCTGAAGTTGTGCACACGTCTTAATGGCATTTTCAAATGACACATATTGTTATATCATGATAGGGCAGATTTTCAGTAAATCAGGAGACAGATCGATCTGGTAACCGCATGCTGACCTTATGTTTGCCTTGCTGATCATCCATTATGTATCAGGCACATCTGGCACTCACAGCCATCGTTCTGCTAATGGGCTGACCAGACATGAGCTAAGATTATCTTGTACACCAGTTGGAAAGCTTTTTTTTTTGTTTTGAGGGGGGTATTCATTTTACAAGATAAAGAGCTTTGTTGTAATTCCTGTCACTTTGTGACAGATAATATCTAGAAACTTACTGTGGTTTGTGGTTTCATGTAGCAATATTAGGCAGGGGGTACGTGAATTCTGGAAAAAATTTCCCATCAAAAATATAGTTAGAGCAAATACTTAGAATCAAAATTATTGTAGGTTTGTGGGGGGAAAAAATTGTCACTTATTCAGATTTTTGTTCAATTAAAGAATACTTCCATTCTAGATGTTAAGGATTGAAATAGAGTTGAAAGGAAACCCTCACATTCTGTCTGCATTAGAGAATGCATTGCTCATACTAATTACTGGACACTTGATTCAGGGTCACCAGGGATTCCAGTGGCAAAATGAGCTCTAGTATTTCAATCCATGTGTTAAAATTAGGAATTATAAAGATGATTACTTTTTACTTTTGATTACATAAAGTGATAATCCTGTTAACTTTCCTTCTTCCATTCTTTCTAGTACATTGATTTTTAAAATGCCATCTATTCTCATGCTTTTGAGCTAGAAATAAAAGTTATTTATAGGCTTACCAATGAAATATCTACAATTTCCTGAGGCATAATTCCAAACCCAATTTTAATAAGCCCCAAAGCCTGGAAAACATATAAAAAACCCCCAAAACAAATATGTTGATACTCAACAATAAAAAAGGAATTCATGGAAGACAAAAACAACTCTAAGGGTTTTTTCTCTGTGAAAGAAATAACAGTATAGAGGGCTCCCATGAATCCAAATACATGAGAATGTTAGATATATTTTATTTAATAATTAAATAAAATGTTTGATAGCTGAGCACATAGTTTTAAAGCAATATGTTCATCCAAATGCAAATCTGTTATCCGATGAGATAAACTCTCATCCAGTTCTTGAGCTAAAGGCTAGTCAGCCTGGGCCTATTTTTGTTTTATACCCACTTGCTCGGGTTTCCGGGAGACACTTTGAACATATAAACATTATTACATCTCATTGTTCATGAAGAATGTTTTTTTCAAAAAGCAAATCAGTTTTATTTAATCTCTCACACTGCACAGCTAAAATTGGCTTAAAACTCATATGGGTTGTGATGAAAATCTAGATCTTTCAGGATGCTCTAATAACATTTTGAATAGTGAGGTTAAAGCAGCTTTTACATCTAAAAGGATAGTAAACATCTCTTTGCTTTGCGTTCTGTAGGACCCTTTTGAGAAATTAATATTTATCCTTATTTAGCATTCACAGTAATCTAGTTCTGGAAAAATATGGTTCAAATTCTCAAAACAATTTTTGTACTGTAGGTCTTCTCACAAATTAAGCTGACAAAGTAATCAAGTGCACTTAAAAGAAGGTGATAATCAGTTCCTAATTTGATCTATTTTTGCGTTGGTCTAGTCAGGTTAAACAGGACTTCCCCTATCAAGGAATGCAACTGATTACATTTAGACGTAATCAAACCTGTCTTTAAATTATATAGGGGAGCAAGAAACTAGAAGGAAGATTCTCCATTTTCAAATGCAGAAAAACAAGATAGACCAGACTGAGGAGCTGGTTATGTGACTCAACCAGACATGGGTAGTCAAACCAGCAAAACAAAGGCTTTGGACAGAAAAGAGGACAACATTTTTTTAAACAACATATCAGCTTTAATATATTTCATATAACTTCAGATAACACTTCATCTCAAAGTAAAAGACAAACAGGTCTACTATTGCAACTCCCAATCAATTACATAAGATAGAAGTCAATTTGCTTGCCTTCTATCTGATTAGTTTTGGTAGGTGTCATGCAAAAAGACAAGTGTCATCAACATGGCAACAATATTTTATCCCACTGCAGTCTGATAAATCCACGCAAATGTGATATAGTAAAAACATGTATTAATGTCAGCTAACATCTTTGTTTATTAAATCTAAATATAATGGAAAATGATGATAAAGAACAATTAGAGCCCAAATAAATCAGTGCACACATTTTCCTATTTAATAAAAAAATCAACCCTTGTTTTCTGTTCTCTGGAGAAGATTGGTGTTTCAATTTAGTTGCAAACTGGAAGAAATCCTCTTTCAAACACATCAATGAATACAAAAGATTTACCTGGAAATGATTGTATGGTTGTTGGATTTTAATCAGGTTCTTTAGACTAATTTAGGTTCTTATAAAACCAACTATTTTAAAGCCTCCTTTATGATTCATGAAACTATTCTTCTACTCACAAAAGAAGGCAATTTTAATGATTTGCGTGGCATCTGGACCACCCTAGAAGGAGCTCTGTTTAGAATTATGATCAAAAGCAGTGAACCTGTACTGGGGGAGTATAACGGATAAATATAGTTTTGGGAGGTGGTCAGCAGATTAGCTGTAGACTGATCCTATAGACAGTTTAAAAAAAAAATCAAAAGAGCTCAGACGGTGTATCAGCAGGATGATGGTGGTCTTCCACCATTTTATTCTTGGGCTATTTTCCTGAATTTACTATATTTTCTTCAAAGAATTACATACAATTAAAATGGAAATTTTCATGAAGGAAATAGAATCAGTATTCCAACAATGAAGATGTTTTGGTACAAAAAAAAGAAAAATAATAGATTACTGAAACCGTTAAGAGGATAACATTATCATTTTCCTCAGTGATACACTTCCTCCACCATCAAGGGGGGAAAGGTTACTCAGCATGGAGGAAACCATTTTGCTTTTGAGAACATGTCCTGAACTCTGATTAAATACATCCCAACTGTGAAGTATGGGGGCGGTTGTTTTGATACAGAAATCTCTTTTGCACTTCATGAAATAGAACATCATGAGAGAATTTTGTAGCAACATCCTGAGACATCAGGGAAGATATTTTACCTTGAACAAAAAGCTGTTATTGTTATTAGACAATGAATGTAAGCACATGGTCAAAGTAGTTGCAAAGTGTGTTATGGACAACAAAATCTGCGTTTAGGAACGATCATTTTATCTCAGTCCCATGGGAAATATGAGGGTGAAGCTGCAAATGTGTGACTGAGCAAGGCAGCCAAGAAATCTGACTTAGCAACACCAGCTCTGTGAGTTGGAATGTCCCAAAACTTCAACAATTTGGTGTAAGACTTACCCCAAACATTTGTCCCACAGGGAGATTCTAGCAAGTACTTAGATGTATGTGATCTGACTTCTAAGCAGGTAGGCTGATAATTATGACTCACCCAAAACAGGAAAGGTTTAGCTTAATTAACTCTCTGACAGTGGAAAAAAAGGTAAAATGTCTCTTTATTTACCATATGTAAATGTCTGGTTTCAAGTTAAATTCTTTTGAGGTTAAGAGTCAGAGTTGCTTAAACCAAATAAGAGGAAGAAAAAAAAAAAAAAAAACAGGGAGTAAAGTTCAGTTTTACTTTCACGTTTGATCTTTTAAACAAACTTCTGCTGTTCAGGTAAGGGAAGAAATAAACCGAATAAAACTTGAGTCAAACTTCCTATTCACTGGGTAAAAAAATACTGGCCTGGATCCAATAACATTTCTCTGGTCCATGAGGCAACTATTAGCCAGCACTACCCACCACATGAAACCACTGAGCACTTTTAGGCCTACATTTCACATGGCTTTCATATTAACATGGGTGAGGAAAGCCACAACAATGGCAGGAATACTAAAGCCAAGTTTGCTCCAAACTGCTGCTCTCAGCAGGATGGAGCTGAGTACAGAGCTATACTGCTTAAAATGTGACACAAGATGCTTTTATGGAATATAAAAGGGCATCTTATATATAAATAATAATGAAGAAATGAAACCAAGCAGCTTGTTTAAAAGGCTTGAAAGGCAAATGGATTTCCCTCTGTGTCTTTGGAATTCAAAACCAGTTTCCCATGAACTGCTGAGAATTGACAAAGCCCTGCTTTTATCTCTGTTCATCTCTTTAATAGAACAACACATTTTCAGCTTGTTTATCCTAAACAGAGCAGTACAGAGTTTGTAGTACAAACTGCTGGCAAACAAATGCTACCATGTGGTAGCATGTCTCACCTGCCTGATTATCAACGGAGGAAAAAAAACAGACAGAGGTTGTGAGGATGGTGGGTGGTCGGGGTGAAAAGTCCTCACCTTCTTCTGTCCTCCATCTGCCAGTTTCTCTCAAATCCAGCGTCTTGACCTCAGAGGCCAGCAGGGCATAAACACAAGCAGAAAAGGGGGATTTGCAGAGTTAATAAACACCTGTCTGGGAAGAAAATCTGAAAATTCCTGTCTGGTTTCGGTCTGTGTTTGTGTGTGGTTAGAAACACGACAGAGCGCATCACCGATTACCTTTCATTTGTTGATGAAATGAGAGGTAATCCTGGTTTTTCCTGTCCAACCATTAAGAGGGAACTCTAAAAGGGGATTTGAGTTTAGGTTAAACAACAGACAAATAAAAAAAATACAATTTTGCATGTTTTTTAGACTTCAACTTTAGGAAAAAGAATATTATTATGCCATTAAAAGCCCAATTTACATAGAGATACCTAAAAATGTCTCATTTATCTATAGAGCAAAAATAGAAAAACCCTATCATTAAATTGAAAAAAAAAAATTCTATACTTGTTTCCACTAAACGGATATTTTTTCTTAGCTAAAACTGAAAGCTATTTTAATTCAGCTATTTTAGTTAAGCCATTATTCTTATTCAAATACAGTTTAAAGTTTATTATAATCACAAAACTCACTAAATATTTTTGATTAATTATCCATAATTCTTTATTCCTGAGGAATAAACATTATGCTGAATGGAGAATAATGGAAAATAACAGGAAAGACTAAAGAACATGCTGATATGCATGTCTGTCTTCAGAAGTCAGGACATATAAACACTCTTATCTAAAATGTGAGCAAGGACACGAAACTGACTGGAAAGATTCTTGTTAATTAGTGTTCACGTTTTCCTGCACAATGCAAAGGGAAGACGATGAGTTGGGAAGGCAAAACCAAACTAAACTCACAGTAAGTAAACTGCAGCAAATTTTTTCAATGTGAGATTATAATGTTGAGGTTTAGAAAATGTGAATGTTTTGAATATCTTTGGGGAGTGGCAGCCTAGTGGTTATGGCATAGAGCTTGGAATCCTGAGGTTCTGACTTTGAGCCCCACTCCCACAGACTGCCACTCTGGGTCCCTGAGCAAGACCCTTAACCCCACACTGCTCTCCGGGCGCCGCACAATGGCAGCCCACTGTTTCCCAAGGGGATGGGTTACATGCAGAGGTAAATTTCTCCAATGTGAGATCAATAAAGTTCAATTATTATTAAAAATGTTAAGATTTATTTTCCAAGGCAATACTTTTTGGTTAGGCGAAATTGTAAAAAATTACGAGATATAAAAAAATGTTTAAATGTTTAAATTTTTTTTTAAATATTTAAATCCATGAGTAATAAGTGTATATATTATAGGTTGTTTTCTGAAAGGACTGGTAAAAAAATAATACTACCTTCTTACCATATTCAAATGTTTATACCTGTAAAACAGCAACAGAACCTGCTATTCACTATTCATTATATCCCACCTACCTGCCTTGTCCTCTTATAGGTTCCAGTTGGAGACAACTTTGGTACTGGACTTCATACATTTGTAAACAATGCCCCATTTTTTTTATTTTTTGAAGAAGTTAGCAAATTGGTTCTAGGCTTTGGCAGAGGGTAGTTCAGATGCTACATTTACAAACAAAGCTCTTACGTCGTCACATATCGTTATATTATATAGAATACACATAAGGTGGATCCTGGTTACCAATAGGGTTTTTTCTTAGATCAATTAGTACCACATCATTTATTTAGGATTATTTAAGATAAAGAGTAAAGTTGTAACAAGACAAGATATGAATACTTTTTCAATGGTTATGACAATTTTGTAAGGCACTGCAAGCTTTTATGTTAACTCCAAATTAAAAGTAATAGTAAAGTAATAATGCTGACAGGGAGAGGATTTGTAACAAATACTAAATTGAATGTTATGGAAAACTTAAGGCATGAAACAATAAGGTCTTTTTTGTGTGTAAACCTTAGCAGGAAGGCCATATTGTACAAACAAAGAGCTTCAGCCTGCTCTGTCCTATGATGTAAGCAAGCAACCATCTACTGTAGGTCATCTAAAAAAGATGGAGCAGGCAGAGCAATAAAATTAGATCGCTGTGGGACATTTCTGATTGCTTTTTTGACATGCTGGAAAAGCTGAATCAGAAAATGGCCTCTCAGCAATTACATAGCCTTCATCTGGGATTGAAAGGGGAGAATCCCTCTAATTGCTCTAACAACTCATGGGTAAAGAAATAAATTGACATTTTTACTGTCCATTCCTTAGATCGGCCAATCTTTATCAGTGGCTCTATATGACCCGTATGTTGTTGAGCAGATGCAGCTGGATGTTCTCAGTCTCATCTTTCAGAGGAATATCGTTCTAACTATTTCTATTTACTTTTCTGCTTTTAAAGCATAGGAGCTATAAAAATAGCCTACTATTCACAATGCTTTTGGAAACAGCACTGTACAGCCACTTTCAATTCTTCCATAATGAATTACTGTAAATATTTTAACAGGACGACTAAGACCATATTTATGATCTCATCCAGACCTGTGGGGACTCCTCTATTTGATGTCCAGTCTCCACACCCTACCTTAACAGTCCCATCCTTAGACATTTGTGCTATAAATTAACTAACCATTTGATTATTACTGTAATACCCTAACATATTTGAGTGGCTTTTTATTGCCTCTGCAGACAGACTTACAGCTACATCAGACGCTATTTGAACTTTATACCACAAACATTCAGCTGCATTATAAAGTAGTAAACATGATTAATGCAGACGTTAAAGTCTTGGCTGTGAACTACTGGCATATTGCTAAAATTGTCTTAATGCAATGTAACTAAGGTTGCCTGCCAATAAAAGGCATTTAAAATAAAGATGCACGGATTCTGTTTTGTCTGATCAAATCCAGGATGGAGCATATCTGCTGATATCCAATACCAATCCGATTCAACTGTTGAACGAATTAACCATGTAACCATGCTGCCAAGGTTTTAGCCTTCACCCAAACATCATTAAAATTTAACACCAATATAAATGTACTTTATATTATTAATTAACAAATAAGCAGCAAAAAGACATAAATAAAAGTTCAATGTAAAGTCCTCTGGATTGGATCCCCGACATCCAATAACTGATATCCGATATCTGATAACTGATTCAGTTAATTAGTCAATACCAGAGCTGATATATGATCCAGGAATACGATCAGTGCAACTCTAGTTTTAACAAGGTTTTTGTTGCAAAACACACAAAAATAGGATAATGGAGAGAAAACATGTCAGAAGCTCGAAATCTTGGAGCCAATATTCAAGCAGAAAGATCAGGAGAATTTCAAAACGAGCGTTTATTGAATTATTAGCGTGCCGCTGTTTGTCAGCTTGGGCGAATACACAGGACACTCTGTAGAAATAGAAACTCAGGTTAGTGACTTAGAATCTGGCCAAAACTATGACCTAAAATAGCCAACCTGGTTCTGGGTTCAGTTCCGCCCCGGAGGAGGGAGTAGAATCCACAGTTTGTGGCAAGAGCTGCTCCAGAGTTCTGAGTGATGAGCAGAGCAGACGGCAGCCGATGCCGAGGAGCAACAGTATGCGTGACTGGAAATCAGATGCCGGAGTCAAAGCAGAACCAGGGTACCAGACCAGAAGATCAGAGATCCGAGTAGGTACCACAGGAGAATCCAGAAAACAGATCCAAGTTCGGTACCGAATCCAGGAATCAGTACAGAACAGATAAGACTAACAGAGCAAACAGGGGGAAAGCAAAAACCAGGAAGTCCAAAAAGGCAGAAACAGGTAAGGATCCGAGACTTAGAATAATATACAAATGCTAGAGTTACTCTCACCAACAGCTCGAATAATCTGGCGCCGATGTCAGGCAAACAGGCAGCATAAATAGCAGCCGGAATCAGGTAGATAAGATGAACGGTAATGAACAACCGGGCAAATTAAACAGGTGAAAGAGTAAACTATTAAGCCAGCCATCAGCGGCGAGACTATGACAGAACAAGTTCTCAAGAAATGTCCTATTGATCTGAATCAGAAATTTCAACACACTATCTATTGTACTTTTCTTCAATAAGATGTATTTAAAATTAAAACAAAATGAAAAAAAAACACAGAGAAAATAAATATTTCATATATGAAGCATATGAACACCAGTGCAGCCTCTTCTTTAAGTATCAATCGTGCATTAATATCACAAAAAAAATAAATAAATAAAAATCACATAGTGGTTTCTAAAAACAGTTGTCATTTCAACCAAAAACAATTACATTCAAACTCTTCCTTCATCAGGCTTGATGGAACATTAACAATAAATGCTCGTTTCCTCTTAGCTCAAAACAAAGAGATAAAGAAAAAAGATTACACACAAAAAAACTGTAGAATATGCACACATGATGAATATTAAAAAAGTAGATGTAAATTAGAATATGCACAGGTCGTGTTGTGGTGGGATAGTGCAGTTTTGCCCTAACCTGTGATTCTCTTCATGGTGCTAATTTTACTTTGTGTCTCTCTCTGGCTTGGTAACAGTGATCAGGTTCCCCAACACCATCCTTTATTGCTGGTGTGTTAAAAAATAAAAATATGTTTTCTATTGGTTTGCACTTTCCCCATGACAGACAAGTGGTCTGTTTTTCCTACATCCATCAAGATATACAATTTCAAGAGACTTAGACTGCAAAAATGTCAATCTAAATGAGTAATTTTTTAAGTGCATTTATTCTTGAATTAAGGAGCTAAGTAAAACACTTTGCCAATGGAACAAGACAATTTACATTTAAAATAAGAAAAAACAATTGCATCATCTTATTTTAAGAGCATATTATTTATTTATCATATTTTAAGATACAAAAAGCTTATTCCATTGGCAAATAATTTCATTACTCTACTCAAATTAGGGCAAAATACAATTTAAGTCATTTTTTACTTATTTCTAGATCATTTTTGCAGAGTACCAAGACAATTAAAATGGTGGAAAATAATAATGTTTGTTCAAATAAAAAACAAAAGTACAGAGAATGAAATCTGCGAAAGACATTTGAACTTTCTTGGCATAGATTGATGTTAGGAATATCCAACTTATTAAAAGGAAAATAATCAACCTGTAACTGATCAAATTGCAGTAAAAGTTACATAATGGATGTTTGGACTAAAAGACTCACAGATTTCACTGTACCCTTTCCTCCACTCTAAAGTTCTCTCTTTAGCTGGGAACAACATCTCCTACTAAAATAAAACCACTTCTACTATTGTTTTCCCAAGCAAGGATCCATGCAATGTGGATAAATTCTCCCAGAGGTGATGATTAAATCTGTATTCCGGTGTTGCCACATTCTAGGAGCAGACAATGGGCAAGCAACCCTCAAGGTTACGTTCCAGAGTGAACTCCTGAAAAATATGTCTGAGTCATACCCAAGTGATACACATAGAGACTATAAATCACACTTACATAAAACCAAGGAAAGTATGTGTTGCAGCCTCTACTTTGATGAGTTGAGCAAGGTAGGTGGAAACATTTAGCCGACATTTAGCCTTTTCTCCATTAAACTTTATTCAAAGGAACCCCCGGTTCTTCTATGAGCAGGTGCAGGAAAAGGTAGCTCTGACAAAAGCAGTCGATTTGAGAATCATCAAACTCTTACTGAACTGTATTTAGTTTAATAGATTTTTCAAGCTTTATACAATATAAAAATATGAAAGAAACTTTTTTTCAGAAATGAAGTGTCCAGATTAAATCTAAAATGACTTCTTTGATGGCTGGCATTATTGCACTTATGATTCCATCCATCCATTATCTGACATGCTTGTCCCAATTTGGGTCACAAAGGGTGCTGGTGCCTATCTCCAGCAGTCAATGGGCGAGAGGCAGGGTACACCCTGGACAGGTCGCCAGTCCATCACAGGGCAACACAGAGACAAACAGGACATAAAACCATTCATGCACACACTCACACTTAAGGAGAATCTAGAGAAGGCAATTAACCTAACAGTCATGTTTTTTGGACTGTGGGAGGAAGCCAGGGTACCTGGAGAGAACCCACACATGCTCAGGGAGAACATGCAAACTCCATGCAGAAAGACCCCAGGCTGGGAATCAAACCCAGAACCTTCTTGCTGCAAGGCAGCAGTGCTACTCACTGTGCCACTGAGCAGCCCTTATGGTCCCACAAAAAAAAAAATTTAATCCATAAACTATGACCTTGGTGGCCTACAAAACATAAGCCAAACTACTTTGCCTAGTGTCAAAAGTGGATTGGCATATTGTATACTTGCCCCCAGTATGTTATTTACGCAGGCTCCGAGCGTAACTCATAACTGTTTGGCTAGCGTTCGCCATTACGTCATTTTTAAGCTATTTGTTCACTCTTTTGTATAAACTCGAGCATCATAACTTGCAGTCTTAACCCTGGCAGAGACATCTGCTTCTTATAGGGATTTCCTGCTGACTAGGTGCATCCTGACACTTTGCTGCCTCTCTAGGTGAACTACAAAATACTGGCGGAGGCGTTTCCAGTGTAGAGAACCTTTGCGAAGAAGGGGGCACTGACTCATGCAGGTGATTCAAAAATACACAAACTGACGTTGTAGATATCTTCCACCACAGAATCCTCTTTCCTGCCTTTAATGCCTGTGTGGCCCCAGACTCCAGGAGGACAGTCATGTGCTGACCAGACAGCCAAAGGGTTATCTCCTTGTGCAAGTAGCCAAGGCACATCATCACTCAGAGGCATAGTGACAGGACCCCACACTGTAACATGTCTCCCCCTCTTTCCCAAGCTTGTCCTTGTGCTTCACGCAGACGGCCTCAACCATTTTCATTGAACATGGATCCTGCCTGCAACTCCAAATGATCCTGCCAGCAACTTGCTGACCAATTGACCAACTGAATGGTCAGCGTGCATAACTTTCTCCAGGGAGTAAAGGGATTGAATCCTGACTGGCGCCTCTGTGGTGTACCTTGCCACACAAGCAATGCTTTTAAATGGGGATATAACAAAAATTATTAGAAACTGTGAATTGTTTTGTTCTAATGCTATATGAATTATTTTATCTTTTAAATCTCTATAGTAAATTATTGATTGATTGATTGATTTACTTTATTGATCTCACATATTCTATGAATCATTTTAACCTGTATAGTTTAACTTTTTCAAAAATGCTGTTGTATCTAAATCTATTTAAAATCCATCCATCCATCCATTATCTGACACGCTTTTCCCAAGTGGGGTCGCGAGGGGTGCTGGTGACTATCTCCAGCTGTCAATGGGCACCCTGGACAGGTCTCCAGTCTATTGCAGGGCACCATTTAAAATCAACAAGGAATTTTATTGCAAAAACTTTTAGTAATCTCAGTGTTTTTTTTTTTTACTGACTGAAAACTAATGAAATTTCAATCAAAATAAATGACTGATCCCAAAGGAGAATCAAATGTATATAGGTAATAGAGCTTGACCTACTGTAGCCCATTGTGCCTTGTCATCACTTACTAATCAACGCAGCTTTGCAGGAACTTAAGCTCCTTTGATGGTAGCAGGAGGATCAAATAACACATAATAGTGTTTTCTTTTTATGAAATATATATGTACTTTTAGGCAATGCAGTGTCCTAATATACTAAAAACAATAAAGTTAAGTGCATTTTCTCAATAATTCTCTATTTGCAGGCAATTACGATACTTTGTAAGTACTGTATGCATGATTTCAACTTGCTAACTTGTTAAATTCCTTACTTACATTTAATGAAGACTTATCATCTGAGCACAAGCTCTAGTTGCGTGAATGTCAGATCCTAACAGGTTTTTCCAACCTACAGTATGCAACCTGTTACTCATTAAGACACCTAGTTAATTACAAATGCAGATAGGTTTATTAATAGGATAGTATATTTTAAGTATAACTGATTTCAGTAAATACATCCTCATTGTAAAATTAGATGCATTTAAAAAAATGTGATACGATGAACATCAAAATGTTAAAAAAAAGGATAATTTAAAGATGATAAATTAGTTCAAACAACACTCAGCAAGCCTAAGGTAAAGAATCTTCAATATTTTGCATGATTTCTTAACGCTCTCTTGAGCATTAAGCTTCTTTTCTTTTCACAAAATATTCTATGCCTCCTGCAACATAGTTGACTGAACCCTTTAAATTGTCAGGTATGACACCTGAGGCTATGTTTGCCTCATGTTGGTGAATTGGTTCCTTTTGACTGAGTTTTGCCTCAGCGTATTTGATATTTTATACCCACAAAACACAACATCCCCTGATTTATAAAACATCAGATATGCTCATGTAACTTGAGGCAGTGTTTTATTATTAACCAGTCTGGTTATTATAATACTCTGTGCATATTAGCTTTTACTCATGGATGAACATCTAAAACAAAAGAGCAAAAATGCATAAAAATGCACCCTTTGCTGAATCTTGCAGTTGATCTCAGAGTTGGAACACGATAGTAAGAGAACCATAAAAAGTGTGTTTTAGTTCATTAATGCTTTTATCTTTTAAAACTTAAATATAGTTTAGAAATAATCATACAGGACAGTCATAGTAAAATAATTGTTATGATTTGCTTATGGAGGGCAGGTATTGACAGATTTTCTTTTTATTTAATTTGTTTCATCCTGGCTATGTCGTGTGTGATGCTGAAATGCGCTTTGAGTACCTCTTTGTCCACATTTTAAAGTTTTGCTAGCCTATCCTGCTAATATATTGCTCACCGATACATTTGACCTTGTGTATTAAACAAACCAAGACTGACCATACTGAGGATTTCCTCTGTAACTGACTAGGAGAGAAAGTGTTATTCAGTTTCATTCAATCCTGAGTAGATGAGGGGATTATATTGATGTTGGTGGGGTGGATGAGTCGGAGCCTGTGAGGAAGGGATCATGATAACTCTTCATTGGTATGCACACACGAGTACTTGTGGCTGCCTGTGTGCAACCATGCATAAATGCATTTAGCAAGGGAACCCTCACCAAGCATTGGATTCAGTGCCATCAGAGAAAAAAGAAGCATATTAGGTCTGTCTGCTCCATTTATTTGACATACATGTTGCTGATAAAAAAAACCCCAAAAACAATGACAGTTATTATGACAAAAGTTAAGAACACAAAATCTGTAAACTCAGTCCCCTCTAAGCTTTTATGGGTCCAAGCAACACAAAATATGTTGATTTATTATCAGCCTCCTTTATCATTTAGCTGTTGTGTGCATGGATGACAGACCCACTCCTCTGTTCTTTATCTCTTTTCTTATCATTTTCACTTTTATTGTCTCTTTCCTCTGTTTTGACAAACCGCCCTCCCATTTTTTGCTGTCTGAGTGAGTGATCAGTCTTTGTCCTTTCTGTTTCCTCCATGCCTTAAATCTCTGTTATACATTTTCTTTCTGTACTTCACAATTTTCTCACTCCATGCACTACTTTATTTGCAACATTTTCCCCGAGTCATTTTTTTTTAAATCAATTCTCTGCTGTCTGTCTTTTAAATGAGGGGGAGAAATCACAAATAGGCTGACTAAATCTCTCCCTTGAATGACAAATGTAATCCTCCAGCCTCTGAGGGTTTGATTCATATCAGTCCACATGGTTTTGGTTTTTTATAATAATTGGGTTTATGGAGCTCCGTGGTGATAAAATGGAAAAATGTAGAGCGGTGCTGCTAAAGTTTAAATAACACAAGCGCTTTGTGGATGCTGTCAAAACAGAAATGTATGCATTGTTAATTTTCTTCCCATACATTCAACTATTGTGTTTCAGTTTAGGACAGCAATACAAAAGCCCTTTGTGTGCTTCCAGTAAACCCAAGCTTTGGTCATCTCGCTTTACTGACTGTGCCCTGTTTGGGGTATTAAAGAAAGAAGCGTGTTTGGTATGTGTCTGAAAGATTACCGTAAGCTAAAGGATGTCCATCCAAAAAGACAAAAACAGGATTGAACTCAGGACTAAATGCCTCCATGTGAAACTCAACAGTTTTATTAGATTTATTTTATTACTGTTTGAACTTTTTTGTGACACTTCCTTAGTGGTTGTCAATATCAACCCAATTTAAGTATTTAACCACAGAGGTGTTGATTTGTGTAACTTAAATGTTCTTCATAGGTTGTTTCAGTAGGTTTCTGATTAGACCGCATTGGTAGTTAATCTGATATAATCCAGATTAATATGCATAGTTCACTTTAAATTCTACACAGTATCAATCTGGTATATAAGACAAAAACTAGTTCTGAAAAGAGCATGAATTCTGTATTTATCATTTTAATGTTAGTATATTGATGAGCATAATTAACCACAGTGTCTTTGTTGTCAAGTAACTGTTAACATATAAAAATTTTTAATGTCAAATAAGTTAGAACATTTCACTTGAGATTATTACTGCTGCCACAGTCTGTATTAGAAGGAAAAATTATGGTGGCCACAGGGGTGGCCAATGACTTGGTGAGGGTGGTCATGGCCACCCCTTCCCCCTTATCTAGCTGTGCCCCTGCACATAAGGAAAAAACAGCAAATTCTCATTGTTTAGGAACACTAACAAACCATTTGATATCACTACCAGCTTCTTCCCTTTATTTCTATTTTTTTGCCCCAAACACTTGAAGTAACAGTGTTTTTCTCTGTCCATTTTTTTTTCTTCCAGCCTTTTGTGAATAATGAAAAAATCTAGGACATGCAATAAATTTCAGGCATCCGAGACATTCTGCTGACGCTGTTTTTTTTTTTTTTACCCCTGCAGACAATAGTGGGCAACAATAAGCCAACTCAGCATGCTGCACAAAAGGGAAAATAGTGCAAGCATTTCTTTGTTTTTTAATCTTTTCAAATAATTGCATACACAGTTACAGATTAGTCATTCTGAGCTGACGGTTTAAATATGCAGCTCGTGATCTTTGGCAGTTTATGCAGTTCCTTTTCTGTGGTCACTCTTGCTTATCAGTCCGACTTCCTGCTTTTCAGATGGCAGGAGGAAGTGAAACATGATCGGCCAGTGAGCTGCTTCCTGTCACTGTGATCCTATATGATGTCAACGGCTTCTCTGACGAATGGACATATTTCAGCTCTGAGGCATATTTCCATTGTTCTGATATCATGACCAGGATTATAGTCATGGATACCACTGAAATGGCATTTAAACACTGACTGTGATCATTTGAATTAATTTGTAGTAAATTAATTTTCAAGCCAGCTTTACATTTCACAAAACAGAATACAGTTTTTGTCGTTGTAACTGTGGCTGTTGTGGCCATATATGTACAATATATAATACGAACATCACCTCAGAGATTACATCACTCTGACTTCTCAGTTCCAGGTTAGGAGATAAATCAAAGACACTATTGTACCTGAACCTGGGGCGATGACTTGTGATGCCTTTCCTTGGTATATAGTTTTCTAGGTATCTTTCTGAGGTCTGTGCGTTTTTTTTGTTTGTTTTATTTTTTACTTTTTTAGACCTGAATATTGATTGGCCTATTTAATAAAACTCCATCACAATATTACCTTATTTGCCTCCTGTTGGCATTTGGTTCCCATAGAACCCCAGATTATGGCATCCTACCTTCTAATGGACCATAAGAAGAAAAGCCTAATATCGCCAAACACCATCAATTCTAAAAACACGAGCATTATTAGTTCATGTAAAAACAATAGAGCCAGGATGGATTCCTGAACCTGGAAATTAGATAACCCCAAAAGTCATAATCACCATCAGGTTTCTCATGTTGGCAACGCTTTAAAATGCATCCTTTATTTTTTGCCTTGATCTGCTGATCTCTCTGTCTCAGCGAGACTTCCTGAGCAAACACACAGTTAAGAAAACGATACCTTTACTTTGTTTAAGCTAGGTGTTAAATGTGTTTTGGCATGAGAAGAATGTGCACATGAAAGCCATTTCAGCTTAATGTAAATTCTCTTTGTCTCACCCAATGCCAGCCCCTTTGAGCCACAGCATGACACAACAGTTATTCTGATGAAGGCAGGACATGACATGTATACTTGTAAAAGTATCCTGGGACTGAAACTGCTTCTAGAACGCCATACGCACTCATTAAAAGGAGTTGGCTTAGCCTCAGATGAGCCTGGACAAACACAAATGCAGCACCCATGGTGCCTCCCTAAGTGGAGGCCAGGAGGCAACACCTGGGAAGGGTTTACATCAAACCTGTATGACAGCTACAGCTGTCTAAGAGGATGAAAGACACTCAGACATGTTCTACCATCTACCATCTTTTCGGTTCGATTTTCTGTCACTACAGTTATTCTGTGTTTTTTTGTTGTCCCACATTTTGTTCTTGGCCACACTGTGGCCAATGACTTACAGCTCAGATAAGGAGCTATGTAAGGTAACTGTCACAGTGTTCAGATACAAATCAGCTTTTCATGGCTTTGCATATGTCAGAGATGACCTTTCTGAAGGAAGGGACACACTTTGCAATCACAATCAGGCAAAAGATCTATGGTAATTAAGGTTCATCACTGTTACTAAGGAACAGCAGACAGACCCGGCAGACTTGGGGAGTTTTAATGCCACTAGCAAGTCAGACCAATTCAGGCATTAGTTATTTTCAGTGAACCTTGTTTCCTTCTATTGATTCATTTCCTTCCTGTCAACCAAGTAGACAATTATTTGTAAGTTCCTGGGCTGCATGGCACACTCAGCTGACTAATCTATGATATCCATGACATCTAAAACCTGCTCTGCATTGCCCCATTGTTTCAGTAATAGAAGTATTGTATAGGCTGAATCACGTGATGGTGTTAGGAAATAACTGTCACAGATCTAAAAAGCATTTTCAATCATATATAACTTTACATGTTTCATGGCAGAGATACTGAATAATACAGACACAAACAAACACAAAAAATACAAACACAAATATTGCTCTATCTAGCGGGTGGACAGGTCCTTAGCATATATTACATAAAACAAAGAGCTCTCTGTCTGACAAGGGCTCCCTGTTATAGAGAGCAGCCATGAGATCATAACTGCTCTCTCAGGAAATCCTGGAATAGATCCTGTGATGGGTGCCGGAAAGAGCTGAATCAGCAATCTGCATTAACTTGACCCCTAACTGCAATGCCCACCCCACAGCCCTTCCTTCTAATCATCCCATCCTTTTCCACTTCATCTCCTCTAATGGGGTACTTTTGATCAAATCTAGTAACATGAAACAATAGAACGGGAGGGAGGCATGTTTAAGAAAACAAAGAAATGGTTGAGGAAGCAGTCAGTAAAATGTTTGTACCGCATTCAATTCCAATTAATGTGATTGCTTTATCCCTGATGCACTTAAAGTAGTTTCAGATAAGATATTTTAACATTGATTTCTGATCTTATGGTAGAGTGATTATGATCTGGATGGCTTCAAAGTACAGTAGATTAACAACCAGTTACATTTCATCGTTAAAACAATCATTGGTGATATTTTCTCCTTCCTATTCCTCCTGTTTTTGACAGTGACAGATAATTTGTGTTAACTTGGGTCTCCACAGGTAAACATTAACATGCCGCTTCACAGCACCTTAATTTGACTAAGAAAACTATTATAGTGCTATAAATATAGATCTAATACTTGCAAAGCATTGTCATTTCTTAATATATTTGACTCAAACCCAGATAGTCACTGATCAGCTAACAATATGACTTATTGATCCTGAATTTTCCTTAAGTTATTGCTTCAATTTGAATACATTTTATATTTATTACTCATTTTTTAGACTCACAACCTTTTTGATCAATCAAAAAATAACCAATGATTTCTTAAGAAAATAGTCAGCCCCTAATGTGCCTGCACAACTTTATAGTTCAGCAGATAAAAACGTAAGCACAGCTACAGGGAACAAATATTCATCAAACACCCTCACTGATAATAATTCATCTCTAGAGTGGATAAATGATATTGGACCATCATAATAATCAGGAAATTATTTTAGATGAATCAAGATTAATTACAATAAATAAGGAGTAATTAAAAAAAGAGGAAGCAAAAAGTACAATATTCTTATTTATCATTCAAATGTATATTTCTTAATGACCTAATTAAGTAAAAACAGAAATTAGGGCAAAAAATAACATAATAAAACCATTACTCTATAAAATACTTTTAAAAAAGGTTGACTGGGAAATTTTTATGAATGGACAATATATTGTTTTAAATACTAATCACAGGTACAAAAAAGCTTATATGTCTCTGATGAATTTAAATAAATGAACTTTATGGCTTTGAATTATGAGCTTAAATGTTTGAGGTTTATCTGAGGTAGAAAAGAAAGAAAGGAGGTATAAAAAAAATAAATAAATAAAAACCCAGAGGATTTAGTTAGGATTTAGAATTTAGTTTCAGAACCCCATCTGAGGGGCTTTAACACTAGAATCAACATGTTGAAACAAGACCTTTCAACTATAGGTCATGCTTGACTTTCTATTAAAAGTTTCTGGAGTTGGAACAGGGTGAATAAAAGATAAAGACAAAAAAAATCTAATGAGAATATCATAAAGGTTTTATGAATTGAGAAATGCATAAGACGCAGAGGTTTATCCAAAGCAAATATCTTGAGTTGATCAAGCCACTCTTACACTAAAAAGCAATATCTCTTCTGCTTCTTTTCTTATCTCTGATTCTCAGAGTCAAACTCCACAGTTTTTTAAGGACGTGATGTCTTAAGAAGCTGTTCAGCAAATCGAAATCATAAGTGGACTTAGGTTTCTTTTTTTCACTTGTAATAGCCATCAATAAAATGAGATTTAATGTATTTTTCCCTCTTTTTTTAGACAGCAAAAAGATTGCAGATAAAAAAATCTTTTTTTCTAAGTCATCAAACGTCAATCCTTGTAGAATTAAAGCAGCACCCAACCATGAGACTGTTTAGGAAAAGGCTTAAACTGCTTTTCTTAAAAAGATATGAGATGGAAGAATACTGGTGAACATTAATGGGTATTTTTAGTCACTTTACATTTTTGTTTACACATTTTTTAAATGTTTGAGGCTTTATGAGCTATGGGCAATAATTAGAGTAATAAAGACGTCAAAGTGTATATGTATGTTCATAAGTATGTTTATTTAATGTTCATTAAATAATTTGTTTGCTTACTTGATGGACTTTTGGAGTAGTACAGACTCACAACAGGAATTGGGAGGATTGTTAGAGGTTAAGGATTATAGAAAAGTGAAGGGGTATGATTAAAAAGCTAAAGTTTTCATACCTGTTTTCAGAAAAAGGCACTATATTATACATATAATGTAATTATAAATGTATAATTTGTAATCCATTACTTGATGGTATGAAATAAAGTTATTCATACAGCACATTAAGATCTCAACCCATTGATCCTGATATAAAGTTATCCATCCATCCATTTTCTTACACGCTTGTCTGAAGTGGGGTTGCGAGGGGTGCTGGTGCCTATCTCCAGCAGTCAATGGGCGAGAGGCTGATATAAAGTTATGTCATCTTAAATTATTTTAAAAACTGTTATGAATTTCTGAATTGTGGGCATATTTTTTATGACTTTGGGATATTCTGACAGCCATACTGAGGTCAGTATCTGGGCATAAAACTCACTGAGGTTATAAAAACAGTGTTGTTGGGACTAATTGTATAAGCACCACCACTTGTTCGCAGTTCTTGTATTTAAAGACTTTATGTCTGTGACAAAGTTTTAACATGAAACTGGCTGTTTACCTTTCCCGCATACATAAACAGCCTAACAGCAGCCAGTTGGCACATTCTGGGAACATTTGAACACATACAGCAAAGAAAAAGAAAAATCTCAGTTTGTGGAACAGCTTTTAGACTGCTTCCTTATTACATGCAATACTTTTGACAAAATACATCATCTGAAAATAAGTATGTACAAGAGAATGAAGGGTGACATTATTTTGGAAGGTTTTGCTGCTGGCTTTTTAAAAGCCAAGAGCAAAAAATAAAAAAAAACCTTTGACATTTCTAAGGTTTTGCAAACATGACTGCAAACTATGACTGTTTACAAAAATCATATCAATTAGACTTAAATGGTGCAATCTTTCTTTCATAAAAATGACATAACAATAAACCTACCACACACTTTAGACAATTCCAAAAAAGTTTTAAAAACAATCCATTGGACTTTGTTTCCAAGTTTAAGGACATTTCGCTCCCCATCCAGGAAGCTTTTTCAATTCAAAATGTCAGAAATAGCGTTGAGTTCGAGGTTTTATACAGTAGCTCATCAAAGCCTTGCTTTTGTTTAGAAAACATGCACATTTTTTCTAAATGCCCTGGATGACTGAGAATCTTCACCAGCACTTTAAACAATGTTTGATATCAATATGGCAAAAAAACAAATATTGAATGTCTGTCTCATAACTAATTACAAGCACAAAGCAGAGCCTGAATGTGCTTGTTATTACCCAGCAGAAAGAGTTCCTTAGAGGAAATGTTTAACCATGCAGAATTAATGCAGCAGGCTCCAAGTCTAGAGCATTTATCCCTTTGTTTTACTTCACAACCTTAACCAAATGCTAAAATACTCTGAAGGGAGCAATTTACCCAAACACTGCACGTGCATGGACTTATGCATGCATGCACATGAGCATGCAGGACACCTGCGGGATGTAAATCAGTTACCCGGGGGGCACAGATCTGCCCCCTTGCTGGCAGCTGGTGGTGAGAAAGAAAGGGGACTGGCCCCCACCCCTTCTGTATTCTATTTCTATGGTCCTCCGATGTCTCCGGTTTCACTAAATACACTGTTGATCCATGTTGACAGTGGGAGCTTTGGGGGTGCAGCATTAGGCACAGTGGAGTATGTGTGTGTGTGTCTTTGTGTGTTGGCATAACTTTGTTTTTGCATAAATAGAGCAAACTGTTGAATTTCGACACTCCTTGTCAGGGAGCAGGAACCACTTTGATAAGATCTATTTTGGAGCCGTGCAGTTCAGAGTAATTCTATGGGTACGTTTTTCTTTGCTGTGTAAATCGGCATCTAATGACAGACAGATATGATTTTAAAGCTTATCTATGGCTGCCCAAGCTAAACCAAGCCATTATGTTTTTATCAGCAAGACTGATAATTTCAAATACAAAAATGAACAACAAGAATAATCCTCCAGTTTAAAGCCCCTCACTGAAATTCACATGCTTATGTGCTCAACTCATCTGTCCTTCTCTCCAATACTGTTTCACCCACATGTAATTACATTTGATCTCTGTCACATTTTAAAACCAAATTTCTGCTTGTTTTGATGGGATTTTGTTTGAAGGAACAGCATCAAGTTTTGAATAAAGTAAAAAACAAAAACAAAATAAAAACAAAATTAGGGGTCTACTTTAATTCAGGTTTGATCTAAATATTTACACATTTTTTCACACACAAAATAGAATGCAATGCATAACGTGTGTAGGGAGTCTGGCAAAAAGGTGCCCCTAGTTTTATTCAGACTTTGTGAAAATAAAACTTATTTCTAAAAGCTAGGTTTTATTTTCACTAGGGGAAATTGTTAAGGAAAAAGGAAGGCATTTGGATAGTACTGAAAAGAACAGTCCAGGAATAATATTTTTGGCAAAGTTGGCAAAGTATTTGAGAATCCATTAATTTCCCCAACCACATGGCCAGAGCTATTACAGAAAAATGCAGACAAAGTTCACATTTTAGTTCAAAGGGAGCCTGCAAATTTTAGATGCTGGTCCTTGGTAAAATGGACATGAATGAAACGAAAGAATTATTATTCTCAACGAGCAATGGCATTTTTGGAAGTCTAGAAAAGGCTAAGATTTTTTTTCTTAACAGTTGATTGAGACAGGTATTCATCCAAAAACTATTGAACATAAGTGATTAAGAACTTCAGTTGCACTTCCCTTGCAATTAAGCACTTCAGTATGTAAGAATGGCCCAGTCAAAGTCCTAAATTCAGTTGTTAGTTTCTGGAAAGACTTCAAAATATTTCTTTATATATGTCCTTCATCTGGAAAATTTCTAAATGAGTTTGGGTAGTCAAAGCAAACCCTAAAAGCTGTGACCAGAGCTGGTCCTTCTTCCTAGGATGGGTTAACATGAATGCATGCAACACTTTCAAGTTTTTGAATAGTGAAAATTTTTTTTTATTTCTTTACACTGAACAAGTTAGAAATTAGAGTTTGTTTTAATCTTTTGCTATGAAGTAAAAAACCCAATAAAACCCATTAAGGTTTTTGGATTTACAAAAAGTAAAAAAAAATTGTTGCTAGATACTGTAAATGTATTAGAAAGTGCATTTGACCTCGACTGGTCTTTAACATGTCTGGACTTGTTTTAGAAGTATGGCATGTCTTAGTAGTTCATGTACCAACTATCAACACAGTCCAAAAAGGTCTTCAGCCTTAAGCCCATTCACCTCCGCCCTCATCAGCTACCAGCACTACCCTCAGCGTGGGAAAGCCTCTCTGGAATGTCTTTAAGAGACATAACAGCTCAAATAAACATGTTCCCTCCTCTACAGGTACGAACTGCTGCAGATAATGAGGTAATCACTGTCTATCTGCATGCTCACACCAAAGTCTCTGCAACAGAATTTGAATCCACAAAGCATTCTTGTGAGCATCTTTGCTTTGAAGCCAATTTCCTCATCAGTGAGCACTGAATACACACAGTCAGAGGTGGTAATCAGCACCAATTATCCTCAAAAATGAAGGGATTCAAGAGTAGCATTCCCCCTTCAGCTTGACAACTGCTCAAGTCAGGCTTAATTAATCTAAATGTATATTTGAAGCAGTGTTGGAAATTAAGAAGAATAAAAAAAAACAGGTAAAAGCTGAAATTAAGTCTCTTCTAACAACATTTATGTGAAATGATGCAGCTTCCTAAACATGCCCTCACAGTGCAGCAGATGAAAAGTATTCAGAATGCACTTTGAGAACATCAGTCAGAATTTGGCCATGCCTTCATTCCAGAGTGCTCTATCCTTTCTCTAAAATGCAAAACACTGCCAGAGTTCCCACAGAGTTTTTTGTTTGCTTATGTTTTTAAATAACTAGGGATAAACTAATTGCTCCTTTTTGCATGCATCTTAAGAACAGATGAGAATCAAGTACAAGTTTAGTACTCTGGGGACTGCATACAGGCCTACTATTAAAATATTTGTGGAATAATAGTAGCTCTATAAATTCCTGCACGGTACCGTGGTAGGATGCCTCTTGCGTCCAGCAAGTAAATATAGTTTTGCATCCAGTAGTAAGTATAAGTCCAGCAATAAATATAATTGAAACCTAATATCTAACGGTCAACAGTTAATGCTAACATGACAAAGAGTAAGAGATTGAGCATTGAAGCCATGAAGTGTTAGGCTGAGTAAAATCAGCCTAAGTGAAATTGAAGCTGATGGAGTCAGCAGCTGATGTGCCATAACGTTCTCAAAGGATGCCAATTTTAGTCAATAGCAACATGTCAATAAGTACGGACTCCATGTTCAGTGAAGTTCAAAAGTCGTCTATATAGAGAGCTCTGATTTCCATGGCCAAGTAACTACCTCCAAGCCTTAAATCGTCAGGTTCAAAACAAAGCATTGAATGCAGTGGTGTAAAGTGATGCCTGACTTCATTGTGTTGAGTGTAATGTTTGGTGCCTAGGGGGATTAAGGTGGGGTGATACAAACATGATCTTCAAAAGGTTTGCACATCTTAAACACATGCAAACCTGTTTGTATGGGCAGAGCAGATTTTCAAAGAAGCCACAAATTTCTGTGTGCAATTCATTACAGAGTGTGCAAAACTTTTTTTTGCATGTGTGTCTTTATCAATATGCAGATCACATTCTGATGGGATAAATTAGCAGATTTAATCCCTGAGCCGCTTCAGTGCGGGCAGCCCTGTTCTTAATCAGAATATCGAGAGCGTTGCTGTTGGTACGCCAACAACATGCAAAAGCGCAAATGTATGTTTACCAACGATTTACAAAAGAGTTTCCCCGTTTTCAGACCGGGTCAAGACAAATGGGAGGCCTTGTGCACAGTGTGCAAAGCAGGCACATATGTCTCAGTGTCCAATGGAGGTGCAAGGAATTTGAAAAGCCACCTGGACACCGAAAGTAAAGATAGTCTATTGATATGTTTGTTCGTTTTTGGTACATTTTGAGTTATTTTTGCTACACAAGAGGTATTTTTTGTTAATTAGCTCATTTGTTAATTTATTTTTTTCCAATAGCCTACAGAACAGACATTATTTCGTTCATTGCTGAGGCTGAGTATCATCTGTTATTGGGAGTTGAGAGTTATTGTTAACTTTTATTGTTAAGTAAGGGATGTTTAGCCCCTTGAACCCTACGGACCCACCGGCGGGTCCAGCTGCTACGTGACCTCGAAATCTTACCAAACCCCCAATATTGATGTAAAAAACATATTTGGCACAGTTTGGTGACATTTATGGATAAATGAGCCAAAATGGCCTCTCCGCCTAAGAAAATTCTCACTAATACCATTCTGAAATAAATATGATTCATCTGATTGAGTCCAAATCTGGTATATTTTTACACAACATTTAGATTTGAAAGTCTGTACTACTTTTTTGTGCTATAAATAATATTTTGGTAGTGTTTTGCAATGTTTATTTCAAAGAAAATTTTGGCAAGGTTCAAAAAATGCAAAATATTTTGTATTTTGTCCCTAATATTTCAGGCAGGGTCAAAGCTACAATGGTGCTGACACCAGAAAACCATTCTATGACATCTTACCTTTACAGACGTACCAAAAGTTTCTTCTTAAATCTAATAGCTTTGAGGCTATAAGTTATTTACTTTTGTGTGTTTTTGTCAGGCAGAAATTTATTTATACCCCCTTAGGGTGTAAGAGGTTAAATGAGACATTATTTCTTTCATTGTACTATTCATTCATTACAGGAATTGTTAAGCATTTTTAATAAATACATTTTGAATCAAATTATCGCACGCTCCAAGGTCTCCTGGTTTTCCCAAATGAAAATATGGTCACGCTAGCTTTGGTACAATTCCAGGCTATGGAGAGAGATTGTGACAAAGACTGTCTGTACAAGAAGGCAAATATTAATGAAGTTGGATGGTAGAAAATCTTTATTCAATTTAAACAAAATCCAAAAAAAAAATGACAAAAATTAAATATTGTGGCCTGGTTATACATATATACAAGGGGCTCAGTACACAACACTGTTATGTTATAGCAAACTGTTATACGCCTAGCTTGTATGGTGGTATAACGGGTCAAGCTGCTGTTAAAAGGAGCTGGTGGAGGTAAATCCAACTGTAATCTGCTGTAAATCTGACTATGACTTCTCATTCAGGAGGGATGTGATGAAAGTGGGTGTCAGACAAAGACAACTTTCTTATATTTTATGATTTTTATGAAATTTTTACTTTAGTTATTTTCAGTATTTTTGCATTTTTTTCATAGCACATTGGAAGACAGGCTACCAATGTGAAGTGCACTATAAATAATAGTCATTATTATCATTATGTTTTCGTAAATAATTATTGTTGTCATTGCCTCCACATGTCTTAAAACCTTGTCTTTCTCCCAAAAGGCCATTATCACAATTGCATTCTCGCACTCTCATCTTCTCCCACTTTCTTTCGGGACCAGGTCGCTGGGGCAGCAGTTTCAGTAGAGATTCCCAGACTTTACTCTGTGCAGACACCTCCTCCAGCTCTGCTGGGGGAAACTCATGGCGTTCCAAGGCTAGCCGAGAGACATAGTCCCTCCAGCATGTCCTGGGTCGTACTCTTGGCCACCCCCCGGTGTAATGCTTCAGTACACCAGTGTTAATGTCGTCAACTTTTTTTTTATTTAGTCTTAGTCACAATGACAAAAATCCATTTTAGTCTTAGTCATATTTAGTCATTCTTGCCATTTTAGTCAACACTGTAAATAATACAACTTCTCCACACACTGCTTCTCTTTTTCTCTATTTTATTTATATAACACTGTGCAGAATAGAACTTCACACACTGATTCTCTTTTTCTCTATTTTATTTATATAACACTGTGCAGAATAGAATTTCACACACTGATTCTCTTTTAACATATATCACACTCTGCACATTTAACCTTTTGTTGGTTTGTTTCATCATATCCACAAAGTCTTCATCCTCAAACAGACTTCCCGTCCTTCCCAACCTCTGATTTGGCTGTGGTGTCACTGTGTCAGGTATCTACTTTGGAGGAAGAAATTTAAGCGATCAATATCCAGTGTATCAGTAGAACATCTTTCTTCTACGACAGAGAGACAGACAGATACAGGCACAGGAAGGCACACACATACACACGTTTCTACTACTTCAGGCCCACCCGTTCTTTACCTTCTTCCATATGGCAGCATGTTGGCACTTGAGATTCACTATTTTCTTCCCTGCCATTTTGAAGCCGCAGACTCTTTGGTAGCGTCCTTACTCCAGTGTTTTCTTTCCCGTTGTAAACTAAATGGCTGCATACATCCAGCCTTTGTTTTCGCCCAGCTCCTCCAACAAAGGTACACCGGTATCCGAGCGTGACGCAATGACTGCGAAGTTGAGCTAGGAGTGTAAGCCCTCTGTTACTACTGACTGAGCAGCGTGAGGCACTGTGGGATAGGTGCCAAACAGGGCAACAACACGTCATCTTCTATGAAACTCAAGAAACACTTATATTAACAATTATATTAACAATTACAAATTAATTATAAACAATTACATTTCTCAATGTCCATTGGTCCATGGCTCATAAATTTCGTCTGCTCTTAGTCTCGTTAAAGAAAATCAGTTTTTTATTTTCGTCATGTTTTTGTTTTCTGGAAACCATTTTTGTGTGTCATCGTCTCGTCATCGTCACGAAAAAAAGGGGCGTTGACAAAATATTTTTGTCATCTTCCGGGTTGACAAAATTAACACTGAAGTACACTGGTATATTTAGGACATTTCATTCTTTCAAATAAGTAGAAGTTTGTCAATAGTTACTACTTATTCCAATGTGAGTGAGCACAAAGTATGGTGGCTAAAAACATGGAGAAGCCAGGTCATCTTATCCAACATCAGTGTTTTGACTTAATAAAAGCCGTTCTAAAGGAATGATAAAAATTGTCACAACCACAATCCTGCACCTTGAGAAAAACAAGAAGACAAAGAAGAGTTCAAGCTATTACAGCTGCAAGCAACCTGACAAAACAATTTAATTTCTTATCAGGCTTAATCAGGTATCAGTAAACATATAAAAATGTGAAGATGTCATTTCGGGATATTAACTTATGTGTCGCAGTACACACTTTTATTCTGTATGAGTTTTTACCAGAACCCCTCTGTGTTTCCACCCAACACTCACTGACTAACTTAAACAGCCATAGTTGGTTTGGGTATTTCATCACTACACCCTGTAACCACCTACATGGTTTTATTTTACTGGAAGAAAAAAAGGCAACACCCAGTTTTGGCTGAGCTAAAATTACATGGTTGATTCTTTTAGGGGAGCAAACCTGCAGGAAAGTTTGTGCATTTATCAAAAAGGAATAGGTCAATTGGATTTTTTTTAAATCTGTTGTAGTTCAGCCTGTGCCCTTTCTCTGTCTGTTAAATACCAGAGAACTTGTTTTCAGTTTTGTTTGATGTTATATTTTGGCGGATGCTTTAGAATAGCTGTGCTGAAAGTTCTTATTGTATGTCGTTGCACCAGAAGCAACATTTTTGCCCACCTAACTTCCTGGCAGCATGGCAGAGAAAGACAGCTGTGTCCGGTGAAAAAAAATGGGGAAGGAAACAGAGATTAAATCTAAAGAAGTCATGCATCAGAAAAGTGATCAAATGAATTTTCAAAAAACTGCTTAACATTCTTAGATATTGAACTTCACTTAAAGGGCAAAGAAGGTCACCCTCTAAAACGTCTTAGTACACAAACCAGTGCAGGCACAATACACATTTCCCTCATCCTACCAATGTCTTTCTCGACTCTCTACATGGAGCCACTTTCTCTAGATCGATATTTACTGACAAGACCTCCAATCAAGCAGGGAGGGTTTGGGCAGAGTCACTGTTGTTTAGGCTAAGCTTTCATTTGGTACTCATGTAATGAGAGTCTAAAGAAAAAATCTGTTTATGCCACGACTACTAATTTACCACAGGGTGACGCAAGGCGCGCAACTCCTCTGCATAGCTGTGTGGTCAGGCTGACACAGAAGCCCACACTCCAGCTCACACGTGGAGATGGGGATACCATAGATAGAGTTTAGTGGATTTGTGTGTTTAATTGTGCGTGTGTTTTTGGCAGTAGAGAGCTCTGTGGAAATGTCTAGCGGGTGAAAATCTTTTCTAACCCAACCCAAAGGCAGTCAATGTCCCAAATACTCAGAGACCCTTGAGGAATGAACAACAAGCTGTGTCTCTGACTGGACTGACCTTTTGTGAACATTTAATACACCGTAGACCATGTTGTCCCTCTGGTCACACTTTCAAGCTCTTTCTGGTGAAAAGTAAAATAAGTCTATGGTCTGTCACCTTTGTTTAAACATTTCAGAAAGTACTCCTTTGGAGGTAGCACGGGGGGGGGGGCTTTAGTCATGGGAAAAATGATACAGTGCTGAGCAGTTGGTAAGAATTTAATGCTTTTAATTTTGCTCAAACAAAAACAAAAACCTAGTTCTTTTTCCTTTTAGGTCTGTTTCTGTATATTTTTGTCATTAATGAACATTTGTTTTTTCATACTTAAGCGACAAAGTGAAACACGTATAGATTGCAAGCACTCAGACAGGATTAGTTGTAATTCGAGTAATTAAGTAATTTGAGTAATTGAGTAATCAAGTAATCACAGTAATCTGAGTAATCTGGTATCCGAGTTATCAAGTAATTTGAATAATTGAGTAATTTAAGTAATATGAGTAATCAAGTAATTTGAGAATCAACTACTCTATGTAATTGAGTATCTATGTAATAGTGTAATCTATGTAATTGTAATCTACCGTATGTATTCTGGAGTATGGGTTATTGATAGGTCTGGATAAACTCATTCAGAATTACCTCTAGTTTGCTGTTGTTTTAATTGTGCTTTCAAAGCAAAACATAACAATTGAACTTTATTAATCTCACAATGGAGAAATTTACCTCTGCATGTAACCCATCCCCTCGGGGAGCAGTGGGCTGCCATTGTGAGACTCCCAGGCGCAGTGTGGGGTTAAGAGTCTTGTTCAGGGGCCCAGAGTGCAGGCTGTGGGGATGGAACCGGGTACTTGCAACCTTCTTAGAGCATAAGCACACTGCTCTATCAACTAGGCAAACACTCCCCATAATCAACCCTCTGCATTTCCCAAAGGTATGGGATAAATACAGAGAGGGCGTTTTTGTACGGCGCCACTCTGCTCCCCGGGCGCCATTGTACAGCACCCGGGGAGCAGCTCTCCTATTTCTGCTGTAATAAAGCATTTATTGACCTAATAACAGGGAAAAAGTGTGATTTAACCATGAGAAAAATAGATTCTATATTAATGCTAGGTGTGACCCTTTCCTTAATACTCAACCCTGGTGGACTATCAAAGTAACGCATTAGGGATTATATGCCCACCCTGAGACCCTACATATGTATGTCATTGAATCCAAGCTCACTAGTAGGGCCCTTTATGTATGTGAATGTCAGTCATATACCTCTCACATCAAGCAGGAGAAAAACTCAGCTAGTCGATTTAGGAATGGTGGGTAGGGATTGAAATATTCCACCAGCATAATCTTGTGTGCTGCAAACCACTATCTGACTGCATCTGCATGGTGAAAACTCACATCATCTCAAACAACAGCATACTTGTTCAGATGGTCTCCATTTAGACCTTTTCTCATTCTGACCACTCATGTTAACAAAAGGTCCAACATTGTTGTATGTAAGGGCTCAGACAATGAATTGAGGACCATTGGTTTCGTATGAAATAACTATATGTCATTCAGAAGTATAGCTCAGTTTGATTGACATAATAAAAGCTAATAATAATGTTATAAAAATCGGAAAGTTGATTGAAAACAACTAATCCACAGACTTTTGAAATGTGTTGGAAGAAATGAGAAACTGCAACAATTATGTACAAAAGACTACAAAGTTGTCAAAGTTAAACTAACTCATTGATATGAGAAATGCACCAAAGCGACTGAAAGAAACTCTAGTACAGCTGTTGGGGCATTCCAGGGAATGGACAAAGTTATTTTCTTAAATTTCCAAGTAAACAGTTTTCTTTGACCTTCAATTGTTTGGCAAATGCGAAACAAGCTGTTCCAATACCAGGAAGTGCTCGTGAACAGATCTTTTTGAGAGCAACCTTAGCCCTGTCTGGCTTCCTCAAGGACGACAGCATTCAGACTGGAAACAAAGGGGGATAACAACTGATTGACAGGCTTTGTGGACACGGAGCAGTGATAAAAGATAAGCAACCTTCACTGAAAAGCTCTAAATATAGTTTTTGAGTCTTTGAAATTGGTCTGAGAAATCTGAATAAATCATTGGAAGAATTGGTTCCCCGAAAACAATTAAATCCAGAGGTGTCAAAAGTACTAATATTAATTTCTCAAGTAGAAGTCTAAAAGTGCAATTTTTAATACTTAAAGTATAAAAGTAAAACTAATGCAGGAAGAAATGTTAAGGACAGATTATTTAAAGTTTGAAACTTATACTGATTACTGCACTACCGTATTAAAGGAACAGGTTAATCTGGTCAATCCATCCAGTGGTTAAAAATGGATCAGAATTCTTGGATTTTATTAAGGTGAAGGACATACATATGTGTGTATTTATTTGGCCAGGTATTTTTTTTAACCTTGTGAAGACAGAATAAGGACAGTTTTCCAAGAACATGCTAATTTGTTGGGAACAGTAATCCAGGAAAAGTTCAGTTTTGGGGTTTGGTTTGAGAACTAGGTGTGAATTGAGTTAAGATTAAGGTGAGGTAAGGCTCAGGGTTTGATTTAGCTCAAAGAAATGAATGCAATATAAATGGAAGTCAATGGAAAGTCCCCACAAGGATAAAATGCCCCATTCCATGTATAGCGTGATTCCAGAGACAAGATACAGTGAGACTCAAAGAATTTAACAAGAAGTTACAGATCTCAGTGCTGTGCTGCTTCCAAACACAGGAGTGGTTTCGGGTGGAGTTTCACTCTTCGTAATAACCTTAAAAATGAGATTACATCATTACCTGTTCATGTTGGTACACCCTCTCTGCATGTCAGTAATATTTGTATTAGTCCACGTCAGCCTAAATTAGAATTTGGGAACACAGATAGTGTGAGCTCCATTGCAATATTAAATAACATGGTAATTTTATAGGAAAGAACCAAAATGACCATGAGCTTTAGTAATTAAGTCCAGAAATTGGAGAGGGTCAAAGTTTCGGAGCTACTACTTATAAATTACAGATTATCTTTTATAATTTCCTGTGCAAAATATTCTCTTTCTTGATTTATGTTTTTAATAAGAGAGCATGAGAAAGGAAATTACTCCCTCGTTGACAGCAGCTGGTGATGAATATCTTCCAGCATGATTACCTTCAAGAAGATGTCAACATTAGGAGACATAATAAAGGGGCTCCACTGCCCTCTACTGGCTCCTTACTTGAATTACATATTTTACAAGAATACTGTATCTCTCCAAGTGCTTTTCTTTAATTTAAATGCCCGGTTACGGAGTAGCAATCTCTTTTATTATTATTAGTTTTAGATGTTTAACAATTAACTTGCATTGACCATCAAACATGCAGTTTTCTGTTTCAGTCAGTCAAGCTTTCTTTGTGAATTATAAACACATTATAGAATACCTCTAAACTATCTAGAGGACTGCTTTATTTATTGTAAGGTTGATGTTTTTATCTATATATGAAAAACCAATGTGAAAAACAACAAGTTAATAAAATGATTTCCTGGGTTCTTGCATCATTATATATGCCTTGACAAACTTAAAGCTTTATAGAGTTTTGAAAGGAGGACATGCATTATTATCATTATTGTTGCATTCGTATCTGTGCTAACAGACAGACCCATCATAAGTTGTCATGTTCTAGAATTAAATAGAGGCCAGTCTAGGATGTACTAGAATTTATTGGAGATTACGTAAGACCTCACATATAACATGACAGCTCTTCAGTTCCACTTTTTTTACACTGGTTAATTAAGTGAATCAATGTGGAACAAGAAAAAAACTATTTTAAGAAGCCTTGTTATTATTTTTATGAAGTTTTACACTTGGCTTAAAGTTGAGTGACAATTTGTGAGCAATTTATATACAAAATAAAACCATATATTCTTCCCTTTTGCTTTAATGGATTGGTTTGGCTCGAAATAAAAAGAGGCATCTAATGGATAAACTAGGGTTGAAGCAACATCTGCACCGTATGCATGTTCATTATATTTGGCTTTGCTTTTTGTTTGAAGTCCTTTTTGGTTTTGCTTCATGCTTGCTTTCATACAGTTAAACCTGAATCCCATTTTTTTCAGTTTGAACTGGAGTTTACATGTAAAGAATACAATAAATGTTTACTGTATCAGGCAGCATGTGGTGTAGTTATGCTTTGCATTTGAACTCTAATGCATTAGTCTTTCTGGTAAGGGGCCAAGATGGACCAGTGCCCCTGTAGAACTGGTCTTGGCCCCTGTACTGAAAACACACACAGCAAAAATGTTAATATAAGAAGTTCCAAGTGTATTTTTTTTACTTTGATTTAAGGATATACAATGTTTTGCAGATCAAATAAAATTATGTTTACAATAAGAAAAAAAATCCTGTTATCCTATGTTAAATGCTATCCTATGTTAATATCTAATTATCTTATTAATTAACTATTTTTAAACTTTGTTTCAGTTTTGTATGGGAAAAAAGTCTGAATTCTGAGATTAAAGTCAGAATTCTGTGAAAAAAGTAAAAATTCTGAGAAAAAAAGTCAGATTTCTGTGAAAAAAGTTAGAATTCTGACATTAAAGTTAAAATTCTAAGAAAAAAAGTCCGAATTCTGAGGAAAAAATTTCAGAATTCTGAGATTAAAGCCAGAATTCTGAGTTTACATTCAAAATTCTGAGGAAAAAAGTCAGAATTCTGACATTAAAGTCACAATTAAAGTCATAATTCTGAGATTAAAGTCAGAATTCTGATAAAAATGTGAGAATTCTAAGACTAAAGTCAAAATTCTGAGATCAAAGTCAGAATTCTGAGGAAAAAAGTCACAATTCTTAGATTAAAGTCAGAGTTCTGACTTTTCCAATATTAAACTGAAATAACATTTCAAAATCAGTTAACTTTTTTTATTTCTTCGGTGACCCTAATCCTCTTCCGTATTTTAGCACAAATATCTGTTTTATAGAACCATTTTAATACACATAGAAAGCCTATGGTGCGACCCTTGAGTTTTCTCAATATGGTACCAATATACTCTAAAAGCTTCTTTGATGTTTTTTTTTTTCTGTTTCATATCCTGTTTCATAACTTTGCAAAGCCACCCTCTGACATCTGATTGGCTGTAATCCTCCAACGACGATCCTCTCTGACTCCGCCCACCACATCACTGGCATGGCGGAGTAAGAAGCAGGAATTCCGTCTGAGGGGATGACAGCTTAGCTGATGACCGCTCCGTAGCAACGCAGAGCTGTTGCCCAGCGACCACCGGGGATCCTAAAGCTAAGCTAGCCAGCTGTGGGCCGCTCAGCAGAGGCGTACCCCAAACACACGCTGTTTGTGTGCCCGCCTGGCTTTCGTCAGACCTCACAGGGCGCGGATGAAGTGTTTATACTCTGATGCTCACATTTGGACCGGTGCCTTTCCTCCACTCGAGGGTCGAACCAGTGAAATAGCATAGTTCCCTACCAGCCCCAGGAACGGGAAGATGGATCTGTTCGGGATGTTGTACTTGGACGAGCTTTCCCACGGACTGGCAAACTTGTCCATGTTTCCTTACTTTGATATGGCGCACTATATCGTGTCAGTAATGGCTCTAAGGGAGCAGCCAGGTGAGTGGAAAGTTCACCTAGCTGCAGAATTTATGAGTTTATGGCTGCAAGCAAAGATCATCCTCATTGAATAGATCAAAGTTAAGGTGTTGCAACCATGGCAACCCTTTAACTTGTATCTGCAACAATACTGTTACTATAAATGGTCTGTAAACACTCGGGGTTGTGACAGATAAAAATAAACTAGATTAAAACGGTATTTTTTTTATATAAATAGCCGTTTTTAACATAAAATATCCGTCTTTATCTTTGTTATGCTCGTTTTAATCTAAAAAAAAACAAAAAAAAAACACCACCAACAAATACAAAAACTGTTAATATCCTGCTCTATTTATGCCCAATGTCACTCTAAGGAAATTTTGGTTTTATTTTTAACATAACTTTATTGTAATTAAATAATATCTCATTTTACAGGTCCTGGTATGTTAGCAGAATGTTCAAACTGATGAATTAAAGGAAAAAGAATCTGCATGAGTATTTCGATTAATTGTTAATGACATTAGGATAATGTGTGTGAGGTTTAAAAATAAGTGAAGCCTTCTATAAGCTGAAGCTCAGGGGCAGTGGCAAACTTAGCCATTTTGGGGCCCCGGGCAAACTCTAGTCAGGGGGCCCTTCTCTAAGGCTACGTTCACACTGCAGGCCTTGATGCTCAATTCCGATGTTTTTTTTTGTGAAATCAGATTTTTTTGCGTTGCCATTCACTTTTTCAAATATATGCGACTTCTATGTGATCTCCTGTGTGAACTGCAGTGATATAACGCAAGTGTCCCGCATGCACAGTAGAGGACGCAGGGACTTTGCAGNCATCCATTTTGCATTCATCGCGTATAGATCGAACGTTATCACATGATCATTTATTTGCCGCGCATATAACGGTTTAAAGCCCGAGCCCGGCCCGGCCCGAATGAAATAATAAAAAGTACAGCCCGAACCCGCCCGAACCCGGCAGGACCTCTCGGGTCCCGTCGGGTTCGGGCTAATATTCCCTGCTCTACTTTGCAGGCCAGTGTGCTTTGTGTTTGTGGAAGTAAACATGGATGGTAGTGCCGGAGCGCATCTAGCAATCTTTCCCAACCATAAAAACACAATCTTTTCAAGAGGTTAAACATAAATACTGCTCTCCGCATCATCGTCCACCATGGTTGTTGTTTTTCTTGCCGCTTCTTCATAGCAAGACCCAGAATAGTCACCTTTGTCGGGTATTAATGCCGTTCAGGTTGGATGAATGCAACACAGGTTGCATTTGAAAAGATTAGATTCATATCGGATTCAGGACCATATAGCCAAGTGGCCTGGGTCGCATTGGAAAAAATCGGATTTGTGTTGTTCAGACAGCCATGAAAAGATCAGATCCAGGTCGCATATGGCCAAATAAAATCAGATTTGGGTCACTTCAGGCTGCTGTGTGAGCGTACTGTAGCCTTAGTCAGCTTTCATCTCCCTGTAAACCCTGAGTGTGATAATGTCAGAAATTTATATTTTCTCGAATATTTGTCAGATGGCAAGATACTAAAAGTGCATATTATTATTTTTTTCATGATGAGAGATTTTCAAACATTTGAATAACTTTGATTATATGAATATGTTCCTTCTTTCATAATTATGTTCTTTTGTTGCTGAGAAACAGAGCAGTCTTGGTTTGCACTGAGCATATCTAGTAGCTATAAAATACTTTCTGTAGAGAAAAAGACATTAACTTTACGGGGTCTCATCCTGGACATTTTTCGGACCCTCTATTTTTTAAAATTTGTATATATATTTCAGTTATTAAGATATATATAATACGGTATTATCATTAGAGCTTTGGTATATTTGTGGTTATTAACATCACTTAACAGGGTATTGGGTCGACTCTTCTTCCAAATCTTTATGCACTTTATTCCAATTAGTTCAAAAGAGGAATGAAAACAGAAGAATCTGAATCTTTTAATGTGACACAAATAAAATGTTGTTTCTTTTATAATCTGTGTCTGTCATCTCAACGCTGCTATCCTAATATAATATTGGCACACACAACTTAAATGCAGGGATTCCCAAACACTGGATCCAGTTGATCCTTTCTAGCTCAGATGATTTTTGTCTTGATGGCAGTGATATTTAATAGATTTTAGTTTGTAAACACAACCACCATTTTTACATTTGTGTATCATATTAACAGAAAGAGTAATGAGATATTTCAACCTGTTAGTTTATTGTGTTTTTTTTTATCAGGTTAAAGCAATAATTTTTGATTTATGTGAAGATAGACACCATTGCTGCCATTTTTAGTAATCTTTTACACTTAAAGGTGATGTCGACCCACTTCTCTGGATTATTTCCACCAAGTCATGTTGTTGTTTTGTTTTTGTAGCCCAGCGGTTGGTTTAGTGAGCGTGTCAAACCTCCTAACTGCTGGGGTATATGAGATAAGCTTGCTCTGTTCCAAGTTTTGGAACCCACCCTGCTGGTTTGTCAGCTCTATCGTTTTTTTTTTGGTTGGAATTTTTAACGCTCTTTTGACATAATGCCATTTCAAACAGAAAAATAAAACATATTCAACAAGTCAATGCAGGAAGCATGCCACATCAAGATGTCCCCACATGGCCTTCCACTTGTATATTTAAGTTTATGAGCTACCACATCCCAACTCACAGTGGGAGCTCCATTTCTGCTCTAAAATGTTCTTACTTAACCTGTTTGTATTCTTGTGACAGTGTAAGGATGCTTGTTTTTATACAAGATTCAGATCAAGGTCTCTGGTTTTAGTATTATGTTCTGTACTTCATACGTAGGTTGATAAGTAATTCCAGGTATAATCTGGAATCATGGTTGTTGTTGTTGGGCCTGTGATGGACAATTATCCGTTGACAATATGAGGGTGTTGAAGCTAACAGACGTCGGATAGAAAAACCTCGGTGCTATTAATAGCTTTGATCTTTTATCTTAAGACACTTGAACCTGACGTACTCCAGAGAAAGGTTCTCCTCAGTCATAGGCTGATACTACGTCTACTATTACACCCCTTTGAAGTATGGCCATTATATGATGATGTCACAATAACATTGAATATCCCTTCAGGGACAAGCTAGAAGTCTAAGGATAAACAAACGTCAAACACACATACTCTTGACTTGCTATAATTGGCAACATTCCCATTAACTTCCATTGATTTTTAAGTTTCAACCCTATCTATGCCCTAAAATAACCCTAAATCTAACCGTTACCAATGCATACCTAAGCCTAACCCTATTGGCACCACAGCCCTAAACCTGTCCTCACTTTACAACAACCAGTCCTCAATGCGATGGGGAAATCATAAAAATGGTTATAAATCTGATGCCTGGACAGGAGCTAACAAATGAAAATATTAAAAGCAGGTTCAAGTTGAAGTCAGATTTTTTATAAACTAAACTCAAGATTTATTAACAGACTAAACACAGCTGGATGGTGGAAACACGTTGAGTATCCCACCTAAAAAAAAAAAAGACAGCATTATGAATATTTTTGGTTTTATTTGAATTTTTTTTGTTAGTCTGAAAAATGAAAAAATTGAACAATGCATTATGAGTTAAAAAATGCAATTTGATAACAATTGATTAATTGATTGTGCATTTAAGCGAACACAGGCTTTTTAGTGGGAATGACCAGGAACTAGGAATAACCAGGATGTTTCTTTCTCTAATGTGGGACAGGACCTTGGCTAAACAGTGTGTGCACCACATTATATGTAAACAGAACAGCATGGCTGCCAAACCAACAGGGAAGGTAGCGATACCTCCACTGGCTTTCACGCACAGCTGAACAGGAGTGAAAAAGATCACGGGTGCGTTTGATTTCAGTGGCTATGTCCCCCAAAGACCCGGTGTACCTGGACTGGGTCCTTCGAGGTTCCTGAAAATAAAGAGGCTGGAAGAGTTTTGGCTGTGGATTCCAACAGGTCCAGCCTTCTCCAGCTTTCCTTGCCTATACGCTCAGTCGCCTAGCAACACTTACAGTTGACACACAAAGCAGGCAAAGAATGGATACCAAACTTCTCACTGCTGTTCTGGCTGCTAATATCATTTTCAAGGAGCTTCAACAGCAGCCCCTTTATCACGAATATCAGATTTATAGTTCCCACACTGTTTTATCGGTTCCCCATTTGCAAAGGAACAAACATCACCTGCCACATATCTGACACTATAACCATTAAAAAAACAATTTAAATTAATTTCAGAAGGAACTATTCACGCACTTGTAATATAATAAACTGCACTTACAATATTCACCACTGTTTGACGGAATTTACCTTTTTCCTCTGAGCACGGAGCAGGCGGCTTGCTTGGACTCACAATGAATCACGGGATACCCAAGTCTACGTAGGATACCTTGGGCCCGTTCTTCAAAATGGGCAAAAAGAAGGCTGCTTTTGTCTGCCACATAACGAGGAGTCTTCCAATCCAAACAGGCTTTGGCGCCGCGCTATGACATAATCAGCTGACGAATCTAGCCATTGCAGGATGCAGCCATTGAATTTGAACTCAGTAAAAGAGAAGAGCAAATTAAGGAAGTGCAAGTTCTAAGAACCTAAATCTTGGTGGCTATTTCTTCTGTCCCACTGATTAGATGGCTAACAGGTGCTTAATCCTGTAACTAGACCAAGGCCTAGATCATTGTCCTTTATCCGCCATATGAAGTATTCTCAGCAATGTATTCTCATGCAAACAGGATCCTGGGCCACATCAATCCTTCTGTGTTTCTGCCTGCCATAAATATTGCTTTGAAGCTAATGTTTTTGATTCCCTTTTCAAGCTCACCATCTTAGAGAAATTTCCATGTGCGTCAAGAAAGTCTTTGAGGTGATGCTCAGGCATAACATAGTCAGGAGGTATGCTGACATCTTAACACTTAGATATTATAATACGCGCACATTAGGGCTACTATAGGTGCGTTAAAAGAGAAATATGGTGGAATTTATATCAGGTGAAGCGAAAACTGCTACTTGGAGAGTTCTGGATACAGCATTTTCAAAGAGGATAATTGTTTTACTTACTTACTGGTTGATGATTTTTTTAAATAATAAATTAGTCCGATTAGTTGTATGCATTAACACACATCATCTTCAGCTTGTTCAAGGGTTTGGCAAAGCTAAAGAGAGAAATAAAGCAAACTCTCTTAGTTAGATGACCCTAAAATAACCTTGTATCTGTCCCAGCATACTATAGCAGCTTGGATCAAAGTCCGTCCCAGAGCCATGATTTGTTTCTGTTGTGGCTATAGTGACAGGTGGTCTCCAGCATTTGACTTTCAACACCGAAATGTTCAAGAGCATAGACACAGCCCATTGTGGTCCCTCTACTAGAAATCTATTTCTGAACTTGCCTTGCAAAGCATCTGAGCTGCTGTGACATTTTAACCTATTGTCCTCAGCTCCTGGCATCAGGCCTTCTCAAAGTGGTTGGGAGATGCAGGCTGTAGGAATATAAGTAAACAACTTACATGAGATTCTTTGAGGAAATATTGTCTGCTTTCTGGGATTTCTAAGGTAAAAATGTCCAAAAATAGACATCAAGTGTAACAGCAGGTAGGACACCAGAAAAGTTTGATGTGTTTTCCAGCTTATATTATTGTTCTTCTCCAAAAAAGGAATGGAATGGTATAAACATTTAGTCCTTCCTGTCTGTCCTCTTTCCTGACTTAAATCACTTTCTTCATCCTTTTTAGTCTTTTATTTAAGATCCAGGATACTGTGTTCCAGACAGGGAGAGAAAGTCACTATTTACGATTATACAGTACAGGATGCGGTGTTAGACATAAACACACACAAGCTATCTCAAAAAGAGCTTAAGGTGTCATTTATGTTATTATGGAGTTATTTTAAACTCAAACACTTCACACACTGCCACATGTTGGTTGTTTAGGATGCAGCAGACAAGAGACATGGAGGAGGAACAGTGGTTATTTGTGTGTCAGTGTTTTTTTCCTCTAAGCCAGAAATAGAAAACAGGTAATTTTTTAAATCCTGTAATGACTGTATAAACAGTCCACGGGAAAAAAGGAGGAGGACCTTAGGCAGGCTGAGCACAGTATCAGTCTTATCATGTGACAGTGAAGGAAAATGGATATAGAGCTTGCAGACTGGACCAATGTTAAGGCTGAAGTCTCTGTTCAAGGTTTAGGTGCAGATAAGGATTGTGTAGTTTAAAATGTTCTGTTTAATAATTAGTTGTAGTATCTCTTCTATTTTAGACATTTATACCCCTACAACTTTTTTCATCGTGTCCTGTTACAAACTCAAACTTCTAATAGACTTTGTTTGGATTTTATGCTGCAGACCAGCACACAAAAACACATAAAGTGAACAAAAATTGATTGATGGTGTTAAAACATTTTTCAGTAAATGTGATGTGTAACTGTATTAAAGATGTAGTGAGGATGTTCTTTTTCTAGGTGGATCATCAAAATAAGTGCTCCTCCTAATTGTCAGTCATTCTGATGATATGTTTACATAAGGCCGTCCTACGTATTCCTCCCCATTTTCACTTACCGGTGGAAAAATTGCAAAATCTCCTTTTGGAAAATAAGCTTGTACGAGCGATGCCAACAGCAACTTTTAAACAGAGCGTGCACGAGGAGAAATGGGCTCATGCATGCTCTTGCACTCATTTTTGGAGAGGGCGGATGTTTTCAAAAATTTGTGAAAATCCTCCACTATACCTTTAAGAATATAAATGTTACAAGTTGTTTACTGATTTCAGATCTGAGCTTTGAATATGCCACGGAGTGTTAACCTAAAGGATTCCTCCATAAACCTGGCTCTACTATAGGGTCATTGTCCCTCTAGGTGAACTACTTCTACTCTCCATTTTACCTGTTTAACTAACTTCTTTTAACCTGCTAAATAAATCATCTTTGCTGCATATGCCTGCTGCCATTGCCATAATTTATGCTGGGACTGTGTGTTTAAAGTTAAATGTTCTTAGTTTGCTACCACACATTTTGAATGTAAAGCCAGAAAGCTCTAACGATGCCTTCATGTGTTTTAGTAAAGATGATCCTTTCCACTTTTAAAGTGGAAATGACCAGCACAGTGTGTTCAACTGCTTGTGTTGCGCTAGAGAAAAGACAAACATGTTGGATCCACAGATTATCCTGACCTGCCAGTTGGGCATGACTGGGGTAATTTAGGATCATCTCCTGATTCCAGTAAATCATGCGCTCACTGGCCTCCACTACAGATAAAATTAGAAAATTGTTTACATCAGAACACAGTCCATACAGTACCTTACTGGCTCTTGTCCTCGACGCACTACTAGCTAGCATCTAATAAAATCTAACAGGAATGGTTATTTTAAAACCAACACAGGCTTAAAGGACAGTATTGTAAAATGTAATGTATGTCACAGCATTATGTGGGCTACAAACACAAAGAGAGAGAAGATTAACAAATTCAATGCTCACCATGCAGAATCATTTCGCTGCTCTCCGCTATGTTGAAAGGTCAGACTTGACCTTATCTTGGCAGCTTGGGTATCATAAAAAATATTCCACATATTCCAGTGCAAGTTATCAGTGGGTGTTCATGTGCAATTGTCCTGTCAGTTTTTGGTATTTACCACAATTACGATACTAAATAAAGGCAGCATAAGTCTCATCTGACCAGGTTTTGTTTTTTTACCACGTCTGACGAGCTTTGTGGCAAACTTAAATGGTCAATTTTTTCCTCAGTCCTCCATTAAGGCAGATTTGTTAGGTATAAAGCTAAATATTGTTTTCTTGGTTTCTTGCCTTTACTGAATCTCCATGTCTGGTCTGTCTGTTTTAGGTTGACAGCCTCATCTTCGTAGATTTGCTGCAGTGAAATGATTCTCCATCCTGAAAGCTAGCATCATTATTAAAAAGCTTCACTGAGCTTTTCAACCTCTCCAGAATTGTCCCTGACCTGTCTGCTGCTTCTCTTGGACGTCATAATGCAGTTTATTCACTTATGAATTCTACTAGCCTCTGAGGGCTTCAGAGAAAAGCCCACACTAAACCTGCCTGGTGGCAAGTATATGTGCTTGTTTGCACGACAGCAACATTCGAGGGTTTCAGCTCTTAACGGATGAGGAAAAGAGACAAATGTCAATCATATCTTTTCTTTCCTGCCAAGATAAAGGACAAACAAACTAGGGAAAGCATTTCATGATCGGTAGCAGTGGGGTTGGCCTGGTTACTCCAATTTGCCTTGTAAATGAGTGTCCTAATGGGAGGATATGGTAAAGGTCTACGTTCTAATCTCAGCTCTGTCGGCTAAAAATAGAAACTGTTGTTTTATTTTTCTGTCTAGAACTGGTCCTGGAGGTTTAAGCACTAAACCTGAATTTCTGTTTGTGTCTGTTCACTCAGGCTCTAACATAGTGCGCATATTTACAATGGCTCTACATCTAAAGTTGACGACACAGCATTATATATGTCTGCAGCGTAAACGCTTTGCTGCACTCTGCACCAGGTTTTCCCATCAGGCCAAACAATCTAACTGTGTAGTGTCTGCTTTGAGAGATATCACAGGAGAAGCAGATTTAAATGGCTGATTTGGTCTTAGCCTGTAGGCATTGAAATTATTCCTTATCTGACATTTTTCAACTTACACCTATTTTATAGCCATTGGAACTTCTTTACCTCAACACATATATAGCTTTTAGGTGAAAAGGAGAGATGTATATCACACAGCATCAACTGAGCTGGTAGATGAAACAAATGTGTTGCTTAGGAGGCAGTTGGGTCAGTAACTTGGTAACTTTATTAAATTAATATAGTTTCAAAATCACCTTTGTGTTTTTTTTTTGTCCTGTAGGTCAATGACATATTTGACTGGTAGATGTGTTAGGTGAGGCAGTTACCTATGCCACAGTTTAGATAAACAAAAAGGAAAATATAATTGAATTGTAGCTTTTAGCATTAATTATGCATAAACTGGTGGAAAAATGTCTGTTTTTGGTTGAGCTTTTCTGTATAGACATTGTCTTAGATGAACAAAGTTTAGGATAACACAAAAATAACCTGAACAATACTGACCCTGTGAGAAAATATAGTCATTCAAGGGCGTAAATCATGAATTATGTTTTATGAAGTGCATTTTTTTAAATATCAGATTAGTTGAAAATAATCTTCTCTGCTACCATGGAAAGACTATATTTGGCCAAAATCCAGCATACTCCAAAAACCCAATCCACGGGGATGCACATGGTAGCATCATCCTGCGGGGATGTTGTTAAGTAGCCTGTTAAGTCCAGTGGAAGATGAATATGAATAACGCTAAAAACAGCTATCTATCTAAGCAAAACGGGATTTGAATGGAGGTTCATCCTCCAGCAGGACAATGACCTGAGTCATACTGCTCAGGCTACTCTGGAGGGGTATTAGGGTAAAGATAAAAAGAGACAAAGTCCAGACCTCAGTCCATCTGTGGTTCGACATGATCATTGTTGTTCACAAGTGAAAACCATCCTGCATGAAGTGGGTCAGCTTTGCCTGCACCAATGGCATGGGTTCACATGGACTTATCCAAAACAAACTTTAGCTGTACTTGCCATAAAGGATGGCTTTACTAAGTACTGCCTTTAGGGAAGGAGAACAGTTAATACAAACAGAGGTTTCAACAGGGCTTCAAAGTTGTGGTACTGTTCTTTACGTGAAATGGTGCAAACTATCCACTTTAGTTCAATATTGTGAGACAACAAAACATAAAAAATACCAAGAGGTGTGAATACTTCTGCTAGGCCACTATATGCATTGGGTTACATCCACTGAAAACTAAAACATTTAAGAAAAAGAACAAGATATCTACAGTCTGACATGGTGGTAGTGTGATCTTTGGCTGGTGCGATGGTTCTGGGCCTGGGTTACTCGTTGCCATGGGTGGAACCATGATCTCTAAAGGAGAACTCTGAGGAAGTATGACTGGCCTACAATTTGTCACTTGATTATAGATGCTCTTGAGCTTCAAGCTGGAGTGTCGTGAGATCTGAGTTTTCACAATCACAACGAATCCATCTTGAAAGACTCCCGCTAATATGTCCATCTCCGAACGACCAGCGGGTCGGACCAGTGACATGACAGCAGTGTTTTTTGGGATGGGACTTATGACGACAGTCAGAAAGGCCTTACACACATGGCTATGCTGGAGAATTCACCTGTCAATAATGCAACTGATTCTGTTTTAGCTAAAATAACGAGATTTTCTCGTTTAAAAAAGGAGCAAAGAGAAGCACTTTGCGCTTTTATAGATGGGAAAGATGTCTGTGCGTTTCTTCCGACAGCATTTGGGTTAAGTTTGATTTATCAGCTTACTCTACTATTTGTGAGGGCAGATACTAGCTGGCACGTCACCCAGAAACAGCTCAAAGTATTGTACTAAACGTCCCTCCTTTTCACAGACAGACTGAACGGCAGCCATCCCAGATTAATAATTTAGAACTCAACCCAGGTCTACACATATCAATCTGGCTACTGCCAGGTTATAATCCCGTTACCCCTAAGTAAACGTTGACAAGTTCACCCCAATTGACTAAAAAAAGGAAAACAAAAGGCTTGGAATGGCCTAATCAAAGTCTGATTTAGTATAAAGCTACCCAGACTGTTCATGCTTGAAAACCCTTCATTTTAGCTAAATCAAAAACAGTTATGATGAGAATTTGTCTTTATCTTTTTAGATATTTGATTAGACTGAACCATATTCAGTTTGCTGTACCATGATATGTAGATATGAACATCTGTATGAGAATATATACTGGATAAGATTCTCACTCAGGTAAAAAAGCAATACACTGGACATCTTCAAACTTTCCTCCTTCTTCTCTGCAAACTAAGGTGCAGAGAAGACCAGCAAAGCTTTAAACCAGGGATATACTTCATTGATTTCATTCAACTCATCAAGTCATTATGATAAGACTGGACTCACTTGATGAGATGGCTGGAGTCCGGTGTGGTATTGCTTGGTTGGAAAGTAAACCTGCAGCCACACGGCCCTTTCTGGAACCAGTTTGACATCCCTGTTTAAATCCTCCAGATCCCTCTCCAGGAGTCTATAATCAGTTTCTAATCCTCAGATTACCCTTCTAGTCCAAATAAAGCCATATAGCTGTAGCAACTCTGGGCAGCCCTAAATAAAGATCCTCCTGTCTAAAGGTAGAATCTAAACAATGTAACTTATCAATTAATAAAATAATCTAAATTTGACTGATGTTATTGCAGCAATTTTCTTAAAAACTGAATTTTCTCTTTTATCCAGAGGCTCTTTCCATAACATTAAAGGCTTGATGTATTTTAAAATATGCTGAGTAAAATCAAAGCTAGTACATCATGATATTTTTATTGTGCCAACTGTATTAAATACCGGGTGAATAAACAAAAAAATGTTTTCTTAAGCATTATTAAGTTAAACACGTTTAAAGATATAGCAAAGCAGGAACTTTTTTTTTCAACAGCAGGAACATGATTGCCGAATAAAAAAAGAATATAATTAATGAAACGTATAATTTCCAATGTACAGACATGTTTAACTATCAGTAATAGAAAGGGTATGTCCCTCCAATATACTGCTGTGCTTGAAAGGCACAGCAGTATATTGGAGCACAACTAAATGCATGTTGTTTAGGTAATAATAACCTAAGGAGTTTATTGCATGTTTATATATTCAAACAGAAACACATAAAGGGCATTCTGGATCCTTGTCGACATTGGACACTGTAAATAAACCCATAGCAAACTCTGGATCCATTCATGTTTCTGTTCTAGCATGACTCACCTCTGGCAATACTAACTCTTGGTGATATTAGTAAGGCTGTATGGAAGCATGGACAGCAGTGTCCTGTAGTGTATGACGGTAACACTACAAAACTGAAAGAAATTATTTTTAAGTGGACATTATAAATTAATTTAATTAAATACATTTTAATATAGTAAACCATTAATCGACAAGTAATCTTAAGCTGATGTTCCCTAATCTATATGTGTTGATTTCTGGACTTCATTTGTTTTTGCGATTGATCAGCCTTAAATCAGGGAAATACAATAAAGTTATTTTTACAAGTAGGACTGCAACTAACTATTATTTTGTCAAAAATGTCTTTTCAAGTAATAGAGTAATANTTGTCAAAAATGTCTTTTCAAGTAATAGAGTAATAATCAGACAGCAAAATGTTCCTTGAAGATTTTTTTACAGAATTATATCAGGTCAAACTAAAAATTTCCCACTTAAGGACTACTGGATAGAGCATATTGACGGATGATTTTTTTTTTTTTTTACTTAAATGCAAAATGTTTGTTGTAAATGCTGCTCTAAGTGTGTTGCTTTGTCAACTAAATGTATGTTTTAGAGTCTCCATACTCCATTTAACGATTAAAGATTACTATTTTAGTCGACGATTACTTCAATAATCGTTTAATCCCAATTATTCCGACGAATTGTTTCAGCTTTATTGTCAATGTGTCAGTAAATACATCTTGCTAGTTGAGGAATACTGCATATCTTACTGAGCATGAGGACTACAGAAATGTATTATGATGACGATTAGTTCCCAGGCTTTTAGAATAAGGGAAAAAAATCTGCAATTTCTATCTCACCAGGGTGGAAATACTGTTTATTATCATATAGAAACTGTGTTTAAACAATGTAATTGTCTATAAAGGTCAATTCACTTCTTTGAACTTTGGAGTTTAAACTGCATAGAGACTCTGTTGGTGTGTTTGACAAACCCTTCCCTTTCTCAGTTCCCTGTGGACTGTAAACAGATTAATGTTTACACAGATCAGACGTTTGAGGCACAGACAGTACACACCTGCTCTGTGCAACAAATAACATTCAAACCTATCTCTGTGATGTTCTCAATCTTTTACCCACATGTAAATGAACGGCTGCTCCATTATTTTTCTATTAGATGCAGTTCATTAATCCTACTAATATCCATGTTTTTTGCACAGGAGCTCTGGACGTGTCCAGAGTCAGCCCCTTGGCCTGTTGGTTCAGCTCCATGCTCTACTGCTTCGGGGGGGCAGTGCTGTCAGGGATCATGCTCGCTGAGCCACCGGTTGCACCTTTGTCCAACGGCACCAGTGTTCTTCTCGCATCAATCATCTGGTAAATATAGTTAATTAAGGATGAGGGAAGCCATATTAGTCCTGTATTTGTCCAAATGTGCAAAGTTGTTGTTGTTGTTCAGCATAGAGGGAAAAGGCAAAAGCTGTGTTATGATCTGTCAGAGGTGACACACAAATAGGAATTTTCACTTCTCTTGCTTTTTTAAATCAGGGAAATCTTAAATAATAGACCAGATAAAACAGGTTCTCTGAATCTGAAAACCAATCCTTTGGCGCCCTCTAATGGTTTCCTTTAAATTTACACCCCTGACACACACTCACACACCGCTTTGTTTTCATGACATATGGGGACATTTCATTGACTTTCATTCATTTTATATGGCCTAACCCAGACCCTTACCCTAACCCTAACTATTACCAAGATGTACCTAATCCTAACCTAAACTGAATTCACACCTTAGTCCTAAACCTAACCCCCGACTCAAATAACAGAACTTTACCATATAGGGACCAGTTGAATGTCCCCATATGTACCTGTATGTAGGATATTTTACAAAATACTTTCCTCACATTGTAGGTAAAACAAAACCACACACACACACATCCTGCACTCTGTTGGTTAATAGAGGTAGTTCACAGACACACTTGAATAAAACACTGGCTGTAGTTTGCCAAAACAGTCAGAATTTTCCAAAGCACACTTCTTGGATTTTATATTCATTTTAAGCTTTTGTTGTAGTGTTTGAAAGTCCTTTTTGTAGCTTTATATGATTGTTGAAATTTACTATAAATATCTATATCAAGTGATATTTTCCCTTACCTCCACTAAAAAATACACAGCCTACCCTTGTGAGCATCCTTCTGGCTGGGTTCCCATCCTGTTGGATCATATTGGGTGTTCCAGTTGCAACTCATTCACAGCAGTTTTCAGATGTAATTAATTTTTAACAGTATGGTTACAGTTGTGTGTTTCAACAGAAAAATTCCAAATATATAAATATAGTTCAGTTTTAAAATGTAGGTCTTAAAATGTGTTTGCAAAAGCACAGACCATAGTTATATTAATTTTTTTGTGAACAACGCTAACAATCAAGCCTGGTTTATGCTCCAAACCTAATAATGACTACAAAAATATTTGGTTGTAGTTTTACTTGTGAAAGAACCTTTATTCCTTTTCCTATTTTGGGGGGAAACTGGTGTGGGAGGATTATTAAGAGACAATTAGCCACACATACAGTTTCATGATGGAGTGTCATGATTGATGTACATTTATGTATCTTTCTGACCAGAAGTATGTCTCTGCCAAGTTATACAAGCTTTATTTGTCTGTAGGTACCTCATCTTCTATTGCCCCATGGATGTGGTGTACAGCTGCACGGCACTGCTGCCCCTCCGGTTGGTTCTGTCAGGAATGAAGGAGGTGACCAGAACCTGGAAGGTCCTTGGAGGTGTCACCTTGGCACAAAAAAAATATAAGGACAGTCTGCTGGTTATGATCGCTATTGGTTGGGCGAGAGGTCAGTTGATGATTGGAGTTATTCAGGAGGAATAATTCCATGTTTTTAGTGACATTTGTTAGCATTTATCTCATTATAGAATCATATCACTATAGTCTATCCTGCCTGTTCTTCTGCATTTAATGCATCCCTCTACCTTCCAGGTGCTGGAGGTGGCCTTATAAGTAACTTTGAGCAGCTGGTTCGTGGTGTATGGAAGCCGGAAACCAATGAGCTCCTTAAGATGTCCTAGTAAGTCATCTTGAAAACTTTTACATTGCAAGAAGGGCTGGAAGGTTTCCTGATTGGAAAGGAAAATAAAAAGATGTTTTTCTATAATACACTCAGAGGGGCGGTCCTGGAAAACTAATTCAGGGTGGGAATTTTTTCAAACACACAGTCAACTGCAACCCGATTAACATAAACAAATTAACTAGCTTAAATTCGCATTGCAAATAATATATATTTCTGAAGTTAACTGTTATAAGATCATCCAAGGTGAAGTAGAAATTAATCTAAAGGCGTAGCCTGAAACATTGCTTCCTCTGATTCAAGATGTTATAAAAACATCCTGCCTGACTTCTTTCCACAGAACTATAAACTGTTCTTGCCTATGGGCTCACAGAAGAAACCACAGCTTCATCTCACAGAGTGTTTTGATAAAAATTAAACCCCAGGCCCCCCCACACACTTCATTATCCATCACAGTTCTGATCCAGGGTTTAACCCTGCATCTGTCCTATGTTACAATTTCAACTTATAACATTATGCATTATATGATGTGTATCTCCTAGTATTTTAAACATCATTTGGTTTTCATTTAAATCCTTTTTAAATTCACTTAGGGCTGAGTTTTGTTGCCAATTTGCTACATTTGTTATCTCATGATGCTGCTTTTCCACTCGTACCTTTCCCTGGGACCAATGCAAAAAGCAAAATAAAAAAAATCCAGATCTGTATTGGTGATGAAGATCGATACGACAATAAGAAGTCCAAGTGTTGTGCTCTTTGATTGTACCTGAAGGTTCCTGCTTTGACTCCTGCTCCTGTCAACTCTTGCAGCGCTAGTGCTGTTCACCTTACTGACTCTTTCTCTTCCATCTTTGTTTTAAAAAAATAATAATATTAAAAAAGTCATATGGAATTTCCCATCAGTAATAAATTACTGACTCTGTATAAGCTCTGGCAATGTTCATATAACAACAAATACATATATTCTTAATCTTGTCTGGCTTTTACCTGCTGAATGCTCAATAAAGGTTATATAAATTAACAAAGCACAAGGATTTTAACAGGCATGTAATATATTAGGAAGTTTATGAAGTGTAGCTATACGAAATCAAAATTCCCTTTGTAGCATTGAATAAATTATCTTAATATAACTTTCATAACTAAGTCAGTTTTGGTCACCTTAGAGTGAATCTAAGCTCTGATTTAAGCTAATGGTGCTGATTGGGCTAAGCTAGCATTTTCAACATGGAGTCAATAACTTAGCTGCTCCATTACATTATTTTTAGAGCATCAGTCGGCTATTTTCTCTTCCTTTTATCCTCCTCCATTTACACCATCTCTCTCCTCCAAAGCTAGATGGTGCAAGGCTTGTCCACAGCAATAATGAAGAGAGGCAGGGGAGGTGTGCTGGTTCTATACTTGCTACTGCTCAGTCTATGGAGGACTCAGCAAGGCTGATACCTCGGTGAAACGCACAATCATTATTTATTTGAAAATAATTCAGGCACGACCTACAGTAAACAGACCCACTGTCCCCCCCCCTATCTGCCAGCACCTATGCCAGGCCACCAGGAACTGTCCTTACTCCCCTGATGGCCAGTCCACACCTGGACACGCCTCCCTGAGCTTTCTGTGGTTGCTTGAAAACACTCACTCCAAGAGTCCCATATATTAACGTATACTCTAATCAGTCATAACATTATGACAGCTGACAAGTAAATAGCAGAATTTAATCTATTCAATATAGCACCTGTTTGTGGACAAATATTTTGTCCACAAACAGAAGCATTGAGGTGAGTTTTAAATCATGGCAAAACGGCAGGCTTTGTGACTTTTCTCTATTTGGCTGTGGTCAGCATCAATTTAAAATATCCCTGGAAGGAACACTGAACCTGTCAGGTAGTGAGGAGCCAATGCCAACCCATCCACAAGGGAATAAAATGCTGATCCCTGTTGCCCAGTCAAACAGGTTAGCGACTCTGGGTCTAACACTAAAGAAGCCATTGCTGAGGTAGAGAGAAATATGTCCAAATTAATGTTGTTTCTTGGTACAGTATCTTAATATATTCTCCAAAAAGAAAAGTCAGTTCGGAAAACTCTATAAATGATAAATGAATTCCTGCATTACAGCCTATTCATTAAAGGAAGCAAATAAAAGGATTTATTTGCAGTTAAATAGACATAAATCAACATAACCATAGGTATGCTAGCAGCAGAACATGCATAGATATGTTTCCTGATATCACTAACGTAAAACACAAGAATAACAAGCCAGGAGAAACTGCTACAGTGGAAACATATGATGGACTATTATGTATGGCAGATGAAGGGCCAATCCATTGCTAAGTTGGCTAACAGTGAATTTAGCCATTTAGGTTTCACTTTTCTTTTGCAGATAGCTTAATTAGGCATGGTTTATTTTAGGACAAAAACAAGATTGAGTTGTTAAAATTCTACAGATCTCAAGATCTTGAGGAAATACAGGTTCTTCCTGCAGCTGGTCTGCAGCACCACAACACAACTTCAGGGGTTCTACAGCTTGGACTTATCTGAGTCTATTAATTAAACAGTCTTAAAAGAAAAAACTGATTATTCCCTAGTTTTTGTTTTTGTTTTTTGTGTGCAATACATTACTTAGGAAGTGTTTTTTGTCTGTCTTTCTTTTTTTTGTGCAGCACTTTGTGTTTTTTTATGATCTATCATTTTAATTAATGAATGAGTAAAAATAAAAATGTGCAGTTTTCTAACATGATGCTCTTGCTTTGCTCACGTGTTTATTATGGTTCTGTTTAATATATTCTCACTCATCATTCATGTTGCAGCACTACTAGATCTTAATTTGTTGCAATGACATGCTTGTTTATATAAAAAACCTTAAACAAAGTGTTTTGCATTTTGCAGTTTACATTTAGAACAGATCATATTTGGCTCCAGATATATCTAAAGCATTGGCACATGCTGATGATGAAAGTTTTCTTGTTTTTTTTTTTGTTCTTCCTGTATATTAGAACGTTCTGTCTGATACTCTGTTGATTTCAGTCCCACTAAGGTCACCCTGATGGGAGCAGTGCTGTTCTCTCTGCAGCAGACTCACTACCTGCCTCTGCAGAAACACCACCTGATGCTCTTCTACACAATCTTCATCGTCGTCAACAAGGTCAGTGTCCTGCACCTGTTTCACACTACGACATGAGTAAAATCCAACCCAGCGAGTAACATGCAGAATAGGGAGATGTCTCTGATAACATCTAATCGGCCATGTTCTCGTTTTTTTTATTAATTTAAGCTAACCATAGATTTAACAGATGTCTTGTTGCCACAGCTCCAACTTGATCTTTGATGTTTTGTCTTTTAAATGACCTTCCTGTCTCTGCTGTTTTTTGAAGTTTTTCACTTCGGTGACTCACATTAGCTGCGTATTACCCGCAGGGCTGGAGCTTTTGCATCATTTTCATCAGCTTGCATCACCCACTTTTCTCGTCTCTGGGAAAATGTGCTCATGACTCACAAAACAGATAAATCTATCACATCTTCTCTCAACTTTTTTTCTATCTAACTCCCACTGCTTGATCTGTCAAATCACCGGCAGCATGTTTCATCAAATTTAAGAGCTGTTTGTTTACTTTTTGATGACGTGGATATCAAGCAGTCATACCCTAATAGAAATGAAATACCACCATCCTCTTTTGTGTTTTTATATGCATATTAAGAAGGCATCATACGCTGCTGAACAAGCACCCATTAATAAATCATAACTTAATAGTTCCATGCCTCTGCAGACAACACTAATGTGTAGCAGCCAGGTTGGCAGTCTCTTTAGAGTTGAGCTGTTTGCATGCAGTTGTATTGTTATGGCTGCTTTTTAAATTTTTTAAAACTATATAACTTCTATTGCTTTAAATATTTAGGAATATATGCTAAATAAATGTATTACAGTGAGCTTCTAGCAGTTTAGACAGTTTTATTCTCCAAACAGATAATCCAGTTTCTACCTGAATGTGGTATGCCTAATAAAAAAACTAAAAAATGACTACAAAGGTTTAAGAAATTTGAAATTATTTTCTTATCAGTAATTAACATTCTTCCTTAATAGTTATTTTGTATAATAATAATAATAATAATAATAATATTAAATTTTTTCTCTTATTTTTTAAGAGTTACCTAAATTGAATATAGGCCAGAATAACAATTAATGGAAGTCTGGTTAAAATAAATCATAAGTTTAATTATATTACTACTTGTATTTTATGCATTTTTATTGTGATGTTATATCATATAAAATATAATTAAAATATAAATATAAATAGGAAAATCTGTGAGATTAGCAAATGGAATACAGAAACAAAGGGAAACATCCAAAGATGTAACATTTTAAAAAGTACATAAAAGAGCTCAAAAAATGGGAATGTGTAGAAAATAGTTAAAATGCCTCAATTCAGAAGGCTGTGGTGTTAGCTTACAGCTTCATTTGTTGCTCAACTACTTCCAACTCTTTAAGCCACATTATGGGTGAGTTTGTTTCTATTTGCTGTTAAGTATTGTTGAGTAAATACGGAGATAAATAATTATAAAATATTCAATACTATAATTCTATGTTTCACTAATGATTATTGATTTATTTTTTAGGATTAATCTTTTACAATGATTAGGGCTCTTATTTCCAACTGGCTGGTCATCTTTAATAAATGAAAAGACAAAAAACATTACTTAATTTCTCTTAACTAAGCTGGGTTTAAATGGACTAGTTTGTAAAAAATGACCAAAATGATAATAGCTGCAGAGGTTGTGGGAAAACCAATTGTCGTATTTAGTATTTTTTTTTAGGCCCAATAGAATAGAAATGAAAAGTTTTGAAAAATTTGATCTAATTTCTTCTTTTTTTTTTCTTCTCCAGACACGGATGATGCTGACAGGCTCCTCCTCCTCACCCTTCGCCCCCATCGAGTCAGCCCTGTACAAGGCGCTCTTTACTGGCTATTCCCCGTACGCTGCTCTCACAGGAGAGCTACACAAAGCAGGCACGGATAACAGCATAACAAACAGAACCGCCTGCTGCGGCACAACCAAAGAGTCCAAGGAAAACAGATCATCAGGACAGAACCACTCCTCTTCACCCGGTGGGGGGGTAGAGAGCTCGCCTAAAGCCAAAGAAGCGTCAGAAGCAGAAGACTCCAAAAAGATCAACTAAGCAGCCTTTGCCCTGTAGCGCCTTTTTTCTGAATCCTTGTTGATTCTGAATAACGTTGACCTGAACTTTCTCCTTTTGAGACGTAATAGGTTTGGTTGTGCCTAAAAGCAGTTTTTTTCTTCCCCAAACTGTTTCTTCTGTATATCTCAGGATTTTAGCTTTGAAAGAAAAAAATGTTTTCAGTAAGAGATGAATTAAACTTTTGGGTGTTACTCTGGGCTAATTACCCCCTCCTTAAAGAACCGTGAAATGCATGCTGTTGCATGTGAATTATATACTTTCCTTTCGCTGATTGCACATTTGCAGTACATATTGTAGCTTCTTTATTTCCAAACTGTCATTCTGGAAATGATCTTTCAATATTCCAGAGTTTTGGGACCAATGCTGTACACTTGCTGGGAACTTTTCTCTATTTTGCTTTATGTAAAGTCTACTTTTTTTTTTTTTTTTTACTCTAAGAGGGGTTATGGGTTTTAAGAGAAGTTATATTTGATCACGCTCAGATGATTTATTATATTTATACTAAATAACAGCACTGTTGAATGTAATATATAGAGAAATGAAATGCAGTTGTATTTTTCTGGCTGGAATGAAATCTCAGCACGTGAGAATAAACATTTTTAAATGAGCTAAACTCTCCTGTGATTTCTTAGGTTTTCTCAAACATTTGGGATATTAGCTTCTGCTTTTAATCCCAAAACAGTTGTTTCTATTTAATACTTTCACAAGACTCCTCATTAATGCAACATCAGACAGTTTCCTCCAAACCACTACAGGAGAGTGTCAGCGACTTATATCGACTTTTAACTGCTCTTAAGTTGATACAAATCCTCACAGCGCACCAGAAGTAACTTTTTCTCAGCAGGCTGAAACGTTGCATCATCGTAACATCAGCACCTGATTGATACCTCGCCCTCTCTGAAAAGCTGCTGGAGAGAAATCCCCCAAATCCACCCCAATTCTCGTCTGCTTAAACCTCAAACGATGGAGCGCACCCCCCTCCTGCCTCTCCTTTCTGTGAATGCAAATATAAAAAGAAAGGTGATTTAGAGGCAAGAAAAAAGATACTGGTAGAGGTGAGCTGCCTGCTTTTAACATGTCCACAGATGTCAGTTGTATTTGGGAGTGTTTGCTGATTAACTTTTATGTGTTGATCTTCCTTAATGTCGAACCGATTGATTAAAAGGCCATAGATTTATGTCCACTGCTTCTATAACAGGAAGAATGATGTCAAGAGACAGCTTAGAGCCTAAATGTTATCACCAAGAAGTCCCGGGTTGCTTTTATTCCTTCAATATTAAATCACAGTCTCTCCATGCATTTACAGCCGCCTAATTTTTAAATGATCTGGTAAAGGAACTCAAACTTCTGGGTCGGCGTTGCTTGTAGATTTTTCTGCACCAGTCGTGTAGTATAACGTCAAATTCCTGGTTTTGTAAAACACTGGTGGTTTTGACAGGAACTTGACACCACCTATATTTACGCATTAGCACTAAAAGCTGTTTTTGATATAAGGGGAAAACATTGTTTACAGATCTGTTGAATAATACTATTAATGTTTAATCCTAATAGAAATATCATGAAGAGTTGAACTAACAAATACCACTGAATTTTGGGAATTGAGACAGAATGAAGCAGAAATATGTAAAGTGGTCCATATGTCCTCCAGCAGCATAAGAATATAGCAGTATAAGCATAGAGACTCTAACTATAAGCTTTGTCAAAAGGAAAGTTTTAAGCCTTGCCTTAAAACTAGACAGGGTGTCTGCCTAACGGACTAAAACTGGTAGTTGGTTTCACAGGAGAGGAGCCTGATAACTAAAAGATCTGCCTCTCGTTCTACATTTAGAAATTCTAGGAACCACTAGTAAACCTGCAGATTGAGTTCAAAGTGCTCTGTTAAGAACATAAGGAACAATCAGATCTCTGATATAAGATAGAGCTTGGCCATTTAAGGCTTTATATGTGAGAGGGAGGATTTTAAATTATATTCTGGATTTAACAGGAAGCCAATGAAGAGAAGCCAGGATAGGAGAGATATGATCTCTCTTTTTAATTTTCATCAGAATTCTGGCTGCAGCATTTTGGATCAGCTAAAGCCTTTTAACTACAGTTTGTGGACTTCCTGATAATACAGAATTACAATAGTCAAGCCTTTAAATAATACTAATTAAGTAAGAGCAATGTTCCAGAAATTTTCTAGAAACCTTTATGATATGGGAATTGTATGACAAGTCCTGATCAAAAATAACACCAATGCTTTTTTAAGGTTATTATCTGAGACCAATTTAATGCCATCGAGATGAAGTGACTAAAAAGCCTCTTCTTTTTGGACTCTGGTCCAATAATCCAATATTCTGTATTTTGTTTAGATCCATCCAAGTTTTTATGTCTTCAAGACATGCCTGTAGTCTATGTAACAGATCAGTTTCTTGATGATTTGTGGACAAATATAGGTATCATCAGCCTAGCATAGGAAATGAATACCATGCTCTATGATAATTCTACCAATTAGGAGCATATAAACAGTAAGGAGAACTGGCTCTAGCAATGATCACTGTGCTAAAACAAGGGTAACCCTGGAGCTTGAGGAAAATGCATCATATATCATAAATAAACTGAAATGTATTAGATAAATATGTTTTAAAGCAGTTTAGTGCTTTTTTTCTTGATTCCTACAGAGCTTATTCCTCAGTTCAAGCCTTTCCATAAGAATATTAGGATCAACTGTATCAAAAGCAGTTCTGTGATCTAACGGGACACGTCCAGATACAAGTCCATTATCTGAGGCCATGAGCATATCATTAGTGACTTTCAACAGTACCTTTCAGAACCTGACTGAAAATCTTTTTAAAAAGGTCACTACGGTGCAAGTGGTCACATACTTAATTAGCAACTATTTACTCAAGAATTTTATATAGGCAAAGAAAATTAGATATACCTAAGATGGATATTTTTTTGCTTAAGTTGGAGATTCATTAAATCTTTATGGAGGTGAAAAAAAAATCCCTAGTGAATTATTTATATTCACAGATCTTTTTCAAAGTTTATATTTGTGAAGCCTGTTGGTGAATACAAAGCAAAGTGCATTGACCTACCTATTTCATGGAATACTAACTAACAGAGAACCCAATCATAAACAAACCGATTAGTAAAAAGTGAAGGCTGGTGTTTGGAAGCCATCAGAAGAAATGTGACACAGAGAGCTTGACCGTTTGTCCCCATATCTTCTTTGAATTTTGTTTTTCCTTTGTCATCACTATGACCTGAGGTCTTCTGAGGATATCACATTCCTTCAAGAATGTCAACTTTTTATCATATTGAGGTAAACATCTTTCCCTTTTTTCACTCACATGATGAGTCTCTGCATTAAGAAGCTTTTCCAACAAGCATTGGTATAACAGCCTCTGAAGATTTTCTATTTTCTTGCACAGATAAACTGGTTTCTAACCTGTTTTTTTTTTCACTTGAATATCTTTTTGCTATAATTTATTATGATGCAGGCAGATGGTTAAAAAAGAAAATAAAAACTGCTCATTTGTTACTGCTTTTGGACTGGTCAGAACATTTTGATTTCAATAAGTAGCCAAACAGGTTTTTATTCCTTGTTTTACATTTATTACAAATCTCCAAACTCAAAGTTTAGTCAGAGTGTTGAAATATATTTAGAAATCTGAAGCCTATAATACAAACTCTTTTAACAACTTTTGTTAGTGAATTCAGGCATCACAATTCAACACAAACAGATGCATATCAATCTAAAGTATAATACAGAGAACAAGCTGAACTCTGTGACCTTGTTTTAGCAATTCAAATAATGTTATTAGTTCCCCTGAACAGTGAGAGTCCAGGTGTAGGGTAAGCACGTTAAAATCTGAGGTTGAGATCTGAGGCTATGCAAAGCATATCCAGTAGACGGTACTCTGTATCCTGGGTCGCTTGTATTTTGTTATCAACAGGGAAGATAACAGAAGAAAGATATTTGCATATAGTTATCAGCATGCTTGTCTTTTCAAAAATACTATTAAATGTTAAGGTTTTTCTCTTTTTTTTTCATTTTGCTACCAAAAGCTTTATTAACTTTCCTTAAGATTATATATCCTGGATCATCACACAGTAGTTAATTTTGGAAAAAGAATGAATGCTTTTAAAAGTGAAAAGCTACAGCCTGACATCAAATGCCTTTTGATGAAAACCAGAACAACCAGTAGCCTTAAGAGGTCACCTAAGTACCACTTCTGTTCCTTTAAGTCTCCATATAAATGCAGTTGAACTTTTGTAATACAAGCAAAACACTTTGTAGGAAAACTAACATTGTATTTGGTTATAATGTGATAAAAACAAAACAAGGTGTAAGGATCTGAATGTTTTTTATAGAATAAGGGCTGATAAGACTTTTCCCTACCATAACAATACACACTGTAACTCATGTTGAAGCCAGTGGATATTTCTATATCTGCAATTAGGAGCGAAGACATAACAAACTGAACATTTTTATTCCAATAAAATTCAGAGGGTGAAAATATATGTAAAAAATGTAAACTGATTCTTTAGTCCCTTTTTTTAAATCTTGGTGCATGACAGGGTTTCTGTCGCAGAAATATGCAGGACAGGTGATTACCACTTGGTGGCGTGAGGAGGCGTCATCTCTGATGACTTGATGCCTGGGAACTGACAGGCTGGCCAGCAGCTGCAGGCAAAAAAGGATGGCGACAGGAGGGGACCCAGACCCTTTCTGCAGAGCCAGTGGAGACTGTCAGTGTGTGTGTGTCTGTAAGATCTGTTTTAGCTCTGCTGTGAGGACATATAATAGCTTTGGAGGACATAATGGACCCTCAAAGTCACTTTTGAGATGTTTTTATTTGGATTTTTTGGCACCATTTTACTGTAAAACAAATCTGTTGTTTATATTTAGTTGCTTTCATCTTTCAGCGCAATAAGGAGGTTTTTATGTATCAGAAATGAGCTAAATTGCATTTTAAAAATGTGTCTTTGTGCATCGAAGAGATGACAAAGGAAGAGAGAGCAGGGTCAGTAAACGCACATAAACTTAGGCATGCAAAATCACAAATAGATATAAAGATTTGACCATTTTTTAGACTCTACACGAGAATAAAGCTAACACATACACATCCAAATGTCTATAGTAAACCCAGTTAGGTTTTGAAGTTAAGATTTTAAGATGTTTTTCATAGCTTTCATTCTGAGATTACCCAGTAGATTTATTTGAACTCCAAAATCTACTAATTCTTAGTTACATCTAAAGCCATTTAGGATGGCCTTTGTTTAATGTTTTGTTCACAAGCTGGTTGAAAATGTAATCAATGACACTAAAACACAACTTATTGATCAAGAATACCACTATAAGATTCCATTACCACCTCTTACACTATAGGAATGACCTTAATATAATATTGATCCCAGAGTCGAAGGCTGAAGTTTCATTCTGATCGCTGATCTTCAGCATTTAGGCTTCCGCTCTCTAATCCTGTTGCCTTGACCTTTTTAAAAAAAATATATATATATATTAACTTTTATAACTCTTTTTTTTTTTTCATATTTTGTAGTGTTATGATCAAAAACTTTAATATAGTTTGTTACCATTAGATCTGGAGAGAAAAGACAAGGATGCATACTTGTAAAGTGAAAGTGAAAATAGTACATTTCCTTTCTGACCTCAGTCCGGAGCACCAATGCAGTAAAGGGGTAAATAACAGTTATTCCACACTTACATGTACAACAGCAGATTGAGCCCAATTCCAAAGTTGGGACAGAGTCAAAAGAAACTCTTTGGAAACAAATAGATAACTCCTGAGGTGAGTAAAAACTTTTTTTCTACATTTAAAATGAAAAACACTTTACAGCATAGAAGCAGCTCCTCTGGAACATAATAAACAGCATCAATAAAACATATTTGTGTTGCAGCTGCGATCTTTACAGAAAAGTGCTGTTGCATTATGGGCCTCCCACCTGCGCTGTGATTGGTCCTGTCTGTTTTAGACTGGAGAGTATTGAGCCTTAACAGACTGAAGTCAGTCTGGCTGACCAGGCTTGGTCTAATCATTTATATGAAGACAATAGTTAGATCTACCTTCAAGTAGAACAGGCGTGGGTAATGTTGGACCTCGAGTGCCACTGCCCTGCAGCTTTTGCATGCATCCCTTCTTCAACACGCCTGAAACAAATAAATGGTGATGGCCTCTGTCAGACTAAAATGCAAAAGAGATCATATGGCCTTTTGTTTCAGGTGTGTTGCAGCAGGTGTGTATGCAAAAGCTGCAAGACAAAGACACTACTTAATCATTCCATTGAATTATGGGATTCAAAGTCTCCCTATGATAAAAGCTTTGATGGCTTCAGACTTCTTTCATTTTAACAAGATTACAGCGTTAGTATATATTTTTAAAATCAGTAGCAACTACAGTACTTCTGATATAAACTTGGGCAGCTCTGAGTCTTTTATTTAAAGGACTGCTTGCCTCTAAATCACCTTTCTTTTGTTGGTAAACTGTTTGAATTGATGTGTTATGGTGCTGTTTACATATCCCGGGTATTAATTTGACAATTAACTGCACATTTGTTGAAATCCTGCTTTTGTGTCTTAAATGTCTGTTTGGCATCCTCCTTAGGTTAAAAAGGGGACTGTTGCATCAAATTTGTAATCAGCTTACCCAGGTATGTGATGTAATTTAAGGGAAATTAAATAATTCATCATGATGGGTAATTAAAATGAATCATTGTTCTCTCCATTTGAAAGGTTGATCAAAATGGAGCCTAGGCAGAAGGTCAACTGAAGAAACTAATTGGTCACCTATATCTACCTGTGACATAGCCTATCAGCTTTAAACCACACCCCCACTAAAGCCAATCAGCATCCAAAGTTCATCTTAAAAGGCCTCCGATCTGCAACTCGTTTGCTCTGTGCGCAGGCGGTGGGTGCGCTGTGACATCATTCAGATCACACCGTTTCAACCCACCTCCAGCCCCTCCTCCACCATCGTAGCTAAAGCTTCATCAGTGTCATTCCTCCCAGCCAGACATGGGCAATGTGGTGTCAACAAGTCATCTCCATGTC